>NC_053125.1:8587541-8877541 GCF_010015445.1 Perca fluviatilis
CCCTGGTTGCAGCTGTCGCCGTGGTCCTGCTGCACTCCCTGCTGAGCTCAGCGATGCCCTGCAATGTCATGCTGCGTCCTGCTGAACCCTGCAGCTTCCCGCTACATCCAGTCACTGTTCCATTATTAATGTGACTACTATCGCCACTGTTCATCACACCCCCAACCGGCTCGTCAGACACCGCCCACCAAGAGCCTGGGTCTGTCCGAGGTTTCTTCCCAAGAGGGAGTTTTTCCTCGCCACTGTCGCACTGCTTGCTCTTGAGGGAATTACTGGAATTGTTGGAATTGTTGGGGCTTTGTAAATTATAGAGTGTGGTCTAGACCTACTCTATCTGTAAAGTGTCTCGAGATAACTTATGTTATGATTTGATACTATAAATAAAATTGAATTGAATTGAATTGAATTGAATTGAATGTTCGTCAATTTAAAACATAATTTTTCAACCGAAGAAAGTCTCAGTTTATTGTTAAACTGTTTAAGTATAAGACTAAGAAAATACGTAATTAGAAAGACTACAAACTTAATGGATGACGTCTCGCTGAAGCTACGATGTCTGTGTGTATCGTACCGGGAATGTAACGTGACTCAAATGAGCAGAGGATCTTGCTTGTTCTTTTACTTATCTGCTGAGAACACTTGAATGGATAAAACACAGCAGTTAAGATAACGTTACATGTGTTGTGGAACAGAGCTAAGCTAGCTAGCTAGCGAGCAAGCCGAGCATCAAGCTAGTTGAGGTAGGTTGTGTGAGACGGGAGATGTAGTCCACTGAGCGGTTTCACACAAAACTAAGTGGTACTATGACAAACCTACGGCTAACAGACTTTCTTCGGTTGAAAAATTCTCTTTTAAATTGACGACCATCATATTTGTAATCCATGGCTCAATTCAAACGGGATCAAAAAATAATTTGCTTCTCCCCGTTCACTAACGTTCATATTTTTTCTGAGTTTAGGTCCCATGAGGTCCACCGGAAGGGGCGGGACTTCGGCTCTCTATAGCCTACGTGAGAATTTGTACAATAAATATACCAATAATGAAAAAAATAGTGTTTTATGCTTATGTTTGACTTATTTGCATTTGACTTGTTCTGTTGTTAAAAACTAAAAATAAACTACTTACAAAGAGAAGCATTTTTTTTTATCTTGTTTTCCATGCATCGTTATTTAAAAACGCAATTTACTAACTTTGTGGTTGATGAATGTTAATAGCAAAGACTAAAGGGAAAAAAGACATGAGCATATGTATGTATGGGACTTAGTTTGATTTAACATCACACTGCATTATTAGTCGTTTTAAATGAATGACTTTTTTTTAGTTCAATTTTTTATTAGCACCATTTATCATTCAGACATACAGAACATATTCCACAATTTGAACCTGGTAATATTGGATGGTGCACAGAACAGAGAAACACAAAATGAGCAAATAACTGACTTTTTTGAAATATCAATTTATGGAAGGCCTAACATATTAATTATTATATTCAGAAGATGATCCTCCTATCAATCACCGTGGTTACAGCTTGTAGCCAATTAAGAAGGGACTAGTTTAAGGAAGCATTTCAGGAAATTAAAAGGATAAGCAGATTGTTGCTGAGGTTTTTGTTCACAGAGATGTATATAGCTTTGTTTGGGTATGTGTACACATACAAAATGTGTTTTGGCATTTTTTTCACAAACTGAGGAGTTGGTTGTGACATGGGTCAGAGGGTATCAGAGATCATAAATGATGAACCAATCAATCGGCTCTGCTCCTATAGGCACCTTGGTGTTCATGTGGACAACACCTGGCTGGAAGGCCCGTGTTCAAAGTGTGTGTTATCATTTAAAGCAGACACGGTGAATCAGAGGGTTTATGTTATACAAGGCTGCATTACAGAGCATATTCATATGTCAGAAACCATGGCAATACCTAAAAACATCTCATTTAAAGTTTGGTTGTTAGGTGACTGTCATGAAGGTTGTGGAGAGGAATAGAAACCAGTCTCTCCAGGCAAGCACAGAGAATATGGTCTAATCTTTATTCTCCATGCCAAGTAGCTCTTATCCTCTGCTGGCACCCCAATGCAAACTAAATATGTCTAAACTATAGGCCTAATTTGGACCTACATTTAAATAATGTTACTTAAGGCTGGTTGTGGAATAGCTTCATGATATAATGCATATAGGGTTGTGTGTTGGTCTTGTCACTGTTTGTGAAAGATGAGCAGACAGGGTTCATACGTTTTGAAAAAAAACTGGAAAAGTAATGGAATTTGAAAAATGCAAATTCCAGGCCTGGAAAGGTTTTGGAAAAATACAAAGACCCAGAAAGTTAGTGGAGTCAAGTCATGGAATTTGTTAGCCTGGATGCCAGCCGAACTTAGCCTCGCCCACAAAATTCGAGGTCGGGAAGTTCGGTTTGGAGTCGCTCCGTTGAGAAGCAATTATTGCCCGAACAGGATCTGTTCGGACCAATCAGATTGTCGGACAGATGATCAACAGTAACAGAATCAACCACGTCACCAAAGAACGCTTGGGTTGAATTTGTTGAGATGTGTAGATTCCACCATCGCGTCTGTTACAGAAGATATCGACAGCGCATTCATTTTAAAATCCTCAGCAGAGGAGCCTCAACAACTGCCCGAAAGCACAGTAGCGTTATATGGTGGAGCGAGAGATAGAGAGAGACTGAAGAGAGAGAGCGTTATATGGTGGAGAGACATAGAGAGAGACTGAAGAGAGGGAGCGCCCAGCGGCGCTAGAACAAAGCCGTGAATCAGAGAAATAAAACGTGTTTTCGCCGATTCATCTCTAGAAATGCGACTGTAGCGAGCATGTCACTATCACTAACAAGTGAACAACAAGCGGGATCTCCGATCGTAATCACTCCTTCACTGACCAATCAGCATTCATTAGCAGAATGCTAGCGTGTTATGGGCTACAACGACTCACCCTGTAAGAAATCAAAAGGACATAAGTACTCGTTCATTCAACTTTCGACCTATAACCCATGTTGAACTTGCAAAAACTAGAATCAAATCTGAGGTTTCTCAACGACAATCAGGGGAAAGAGACAAATTTAGCCGTCTAGCTCCATAGAGTCCCATTCATTTTGCAGTGGACCGCGATCACCCACAGTGAAACTCGGGTGGAACTGCAACCAAAATCCGGTACAATGAGGCTGGATAGGGAGTGGAATGGCTTTCCGTAGACCGGCTTTGGTTCCGTTGACAGTTGAGTTGAGTTCCGTTGCTCTGATTGGATGTAGGTCTATCCAATGAATGCAGAGGCATTTTCTTTCCTGGTTCGGTTGGAACACGCCCCATAATCACAGCCCAATGGAGCGGTTTCAGACTCATATTCTGACTAGAATCTGAGTATGACCACGTCAGGCTAGGAATTTGTATTAACACAGCATAATAATATGCGTTTAATTTATAAATCCCACTATGAACCACATACATTATCATTAATGTTATAGTTAAACCTCTGAGGGTAAACTTTAACACAGATTTGTATTCTTATTGTATAATGTCGACTGACATTTTCAGGAACACAGTCATGGACATTTGCCAAAAAGTCATGGAAAAGTCATGAAAAAGTCATGGAAAGGTATTGGTTAAAATACGTATGAACCCTGAATAGATTGTGGCTGATAATGTGCTTCAGTCTGGCTGCATATCACTTTGTTTAGTTTTTTTTTTATTGTAAGTACAGGTCAGCTGTATGATGAAACAATATGTCAAGTGTTACGTGTGAGGAATTTGAAATCAAGGCAGATATTCCTCTGGGGACAATAAAGTATCATCTGCAAAGTGGTCTCCATGATATGTAAAAATTAAAACGTCGTAGTAGCAAAGACATCATGGGAAACTTCTCAACCTGGAGAGTAACAAATGTCAGTCTGAAGAGGATACATTACTCCTGCTTTGAAATATTGACCTCTGAACCTTGTCTGCTGTGAATGGGCTTCATTCCATTTCAGATTGCTGCCGCCGGCCGAGCACTCAATACATGAGACAAATACATGAAACTGTATTATTATTATTAATATCTTCATTGTTTACATCCTCAAATACAACATTAGACAAAAATGTCAATATCACAAATATTATGCTTTACTGCTCTGCGGATAAGAAGATTTTTTTAAACAGTATTACAGTGCATAACCTACTGGAACAAAGCTGAGCAATGTGTTGTTGCTGGTGACTAAACCACTGATTATATATATGTACATTGAAGCGATACTGGCGTTAAAGACCAGCTGATCATTGTCTGATGCTCTGAAATGAATGCCCGCATTGCATTGTGGGAAATCGGCTTTGCCCAGCTCGGATCATATCGTGTTCTGTCTTACAGCATACTGTAATATTTCACTGGCAATAATACCAAAATATAATTATTAAAATAAAGAAATGTATACATGATAACATCTAAATAAATGTTGATAGATGTAGTGTTAGTTTTAAAAATATCAATAAAAAACAAAGTAATCCAGCTTCCCTGGCCGAAATAGACCGAAATAACAACATTAAAAGAAATACAAATTAACCATGATAAGATCTGGTGAATAAATGTTGATTTAAACAGCGGTTATTGGGCTAAAAATACCAATAATAGCAAAGCTCTACAGCTTCTCTGCGGCAGCCCGACTGGCAGAAAGAAACGTGCTGTGATCAGGGAATCTGTGCGTAGACCATGGATGATGCCGGTCATTGACTTACATAGGCATCGCATCCGTGGGCCCGTCACGGAATTTTCGGCGATTCCGTGAAACTGCCACAGATTTTGAGTTAAGGTGCTGTGTTCATTTCATGGAATTCTGTGAGACCAGGTTGGCCAGAGGGTGCAATTCCACCCTTATCCGCCAAGCCCATGGTGGCTTTAAGACATGGCGCTCTTCCTGGGGGCTCCGCCCAGAGTCGTAGAGAGTGCTGGCTCCGCTTATCTAGAATGCCGTTAGTGAATATTAGTAACTCCTCTAGCCAAAGCATACTGATGTCTATTGTTATTTGCATAACAGCTCTAGGAATTTACTTTTTGGCCCGTACCAAAGACCACCACGATATTATGTTACTTTGTTGAGAATTGCTCTCTAAACAAGGGTTAATACAGCACCTTAGTTCTTGTTTGTACAGCATTTTGGTCAGCTTAAACTGTGTTTAAATGTGTTCTAAATAAACTTTACTTACTTACTTTACAAGAAACCGGGTTTAGAGAGCAATTCTCAACAAAGTAAACGGAAGTACATAATCCTTGTGTTGTCCTTCGGGTCACTGGGACCCGAAGGACAACACAAGGGTTAACACACTGTCAGCAGCACAGACCTTCACTTGTATAATTCATAGCAGCGTGGAGCTTCAGTTTATTCAGTAGCCTTCCTATTGCATTGAGGTTAGTTCTTACTCTAAATCCAACAGCCTTTTTGAAGGCTATTTAATCAATCTTTTATAGCAGCTTATTTTATAGAATAGCCTAGTATAGTATAAGGCCTATATAATTACAGGTAAAGGGGTGATAGAATGCAAAACCGATTTTACCTTGTCATAGTTGAATAATGACAGTTCAGTGGGTAACTAGGACATACATAGAACCTCAAAATCCCATTGACCCCTCTTTCCTCTGCAAATCTCACAATTTGAAACTGCCTCTGAAAACGGGCAAATCTCAACGAGTCGCCTAGTTGACGTCAACTCGGCGGCTCCTCCTCATTCGGCTCTAGTCTCTCTCTTTGACACGCCCCAACATTTACATAGGCTACACAACTGACCTGAGATCAGCTTAGTCTTCTGAATCTAGGTTGTGCAGATCTCAGAAATTGTATACATTGGTCATCTGCTATTTTACCATTAAATTCACTTCTGAGACTTTTTTTATGCGAGAAATCAACTATGTAGAGGTCAAATATGGGCTGTTTTACGAAATTGTATGTCTAATTGCAAATTTTGGCCGACTTGGGGTAGAGGTTATATAAGTGGCGTGACGAAATTCAAACTGTAAATATAGCTACTCTAGTTATGCCGGCAGCTGGCAGCCAGCCAGCCCCGAGTATTCCAGTAGTCCAGTACCACAGACTGTGTGGAGCTCCTAGCTAAAGTCCGACACGTCTTACCAAATTTGCAATTAGCCATCAATTTTCGTAAAACGGCCCATATTTGAGCTTTATATAGTTGATTTCTTGCTTAAAAAAGTCTCAGAAGTAATTAATAACGAAATAGCCCGACAAACAATGTATAACTTTGCAGTGTCTGAAATATGAGACCTGCTGTCGAGTCTCCAATGTGTTTCTATGTGGTTCGCTCAAACCAATCAGCGCGCAGCCAGGGCATGAAATTAACACCCTCCAAATGCGGGTGAATTTTGCAATTGGCGGGTAACACTGTCAATCTACCTGCCACTTTGGCAGGTAGCCAATGAGAATTTAGTGATTCAGATGCGTAACTATCGGTAAGCAGGGTACGCGGTCGCTTACGGGCCTGATCCAATCAGGGGCCCGCATCGCTGGAAGACATTGATTGACAGCCGGGGCTCCCTATCGCATTTTCATTACTAACACAATCCCGGCAGTCCCACGTGCAGCCACTGACCAAGCGGGAGTGAGAACGGGTAAAATTAATTTCCTTGTTTCTGTTATGAAGACGAGACGTGTGGGACTCGAACATCTCACATTTACCAAAAAAACGTACAACGAAAGACCGTGCAAAACATTTCAGACCGTCCTGCCAACATGTATACAACGATTTTTCACTCTAAAGTTGCTGCTGTTTCAATCT
This sequence comes from Perca fluviatilis, assembly GCF_010015445.1. Taxonomy (NCBI): domain Eukaryota; kingdom Metazoa; phylum Chordata; class Actinopteri; order Perciformes; family Percidae; genus Perca; species Perca fluviatilis. The sequence continues at coordinate 8,594,302 of NC_053125.1, forward strand.
TGTCAGCTGTCTGCAGCGGGCAGGGCTGTTGCTCCGTTTCCCCCGCAACTGACAAGCACCCACACACACCCCACACACACACACACACACACACCCACCCACCCACCCACACGGTGGCTGCAGGAAAAAACGGAGAGGAGACCTACAGGATGACCTAAATTGAGGACAGCTACGCTCGTTATTGTAAGTGCAATGATAAGTTAAAGTCCAATAAGTACTTTATTAAACCGTATGAATGTGTGTCCCAGCCCAGGATAGGAAATTAACCAACAATGTAAAGATCAATAAGCCACTGACAGATATCTTCATATTTGATTCATTCAATAAATTATTATTTTGTGTCTTAAATCCACCAGCCATTTTCATATTACACCAACATCATCATCCTGAGCCTTTTTGGTAAGGTTTCTAGAAAATCTCAGCCCAGAGTAATTAATTAATAGTAATAATTATTATTCTCCCCAAAACAAGTTTCCTTTATTTATTTTTTTTTAAGAACTATACAAAAAAAGTTGCAACCTTTTGGCAACAACTCATGTGTTATGGTCCACATTCACCAGTGTTTTGTTGTTGTTGTGGTGCGCGTAGGCTACTCCTGATTTTGTCAGTCATCTCATCTCTTATATGCAGTGGCATAACGAGCCAACACCAGACCCCTATGCAGTATTATCAAGGCGGGACCCCCTACTACAGCACGTGATGACGACGCAATGTCCATGAGTAAGCTACCATGAATAGGACAGGATAGGATCATAGAGACACAGCAAGTCCTGTTTTTCACCTTTATGAGGCAAAAAAAAAAGTGGCTGGTAAAAAGTCACTTTGGCAGGTGGATTTAAAAATCCACCCGCCAAAGTGGCTGATGGTCAAAAAAGTTAACTTCATGCTCTGTGTGCAGCTCATCTAAATATTCATGAGCATACCATATTTGGAAGAAAAGCTCTTGTTCCAAATAGAGCCATATTCACAGGGTACACTGTAAAACTTTTTACTGTAAATTTACAGTAATATACTGGCAGCAGCTTCGCCAGTAAACTACTGTTTATTTACAGTAAGCATACTGTATTTTAAAACTACAGTACTTAACTGTAAACAGGTATACAGTTAAGTACTGTATTATATGAATTTACAGTAATATACTGGCAGCAGCTTCGCCAGTAAATTACTGTTTATTTACAGTAGGCATACTGTATTTTAAAACTACAGTACTTAACTGTAAACAGGAATACAGTTACTAACTGTATTTGAATTTACAGTAATATACTGGCAGCAGCTTCGCCAGTAAACTACTGTTTATTTACAGTAGGCATACTGTATTTTAAATTTAAGGTATTTTACTGTAAATAGACATACAGTTTCTTACTGTATTATTTTAATTTACTAGTATTTTACTGGCAGCTACTTCGCCAATATTACACTGTAAATCTAAAATATCCTTTTATGTTCATGTCTTTTTTTATTTACTGTAAATAAATATATTATTTAATTTGTTTTACATGTATACACTTGTGTTGGCAGCATAAAGTAATACTATTATAAAAATCTCAGAATACTGATGCAGAAAAAGAAATTCTGCAGCTTTAAATTCTACCTTAGGGAAGACTGCAATAAATAATCAGTCCTAAATAACAATGAAAAAAGGCAAGATTCAAAATCTAATTAACTCTTTATTTATACTGTATAGTAAATATCATGTGAGTATACAGCACGTTTAAAGAAAGGTACAGCAGTTTGCAGTTTTGTGAACTGTATCAATGCCGTAGCAGAAAAAGTTAACACCCGTTTTGGCGTGTGTTTGTGACATCCAACATACGCCTCGTCTGCATACAATAGAAAATGTGTCTATCATTAGCAATCTAAATCATCCGAGGCAGACTGACCCCCGGCTAGCACAAGGTTGTAAAAGCAGAGGTCCGTATGAAATCAAACTTGCATTAAGAAAAACATGTTTTATGTGTGATCTTATGGAGAGAAATTACACTACCCACAATCCTAAGTGTAACAGTAATGTCTCTGATTGGCCCAACTCGTTACCATAGACACGTTTACCGTATCCACAAAACGCGTGAACGGCTAGAGCGCGAGCCTCTACCATTGAACATCTATGATAGTTTCTCTACACAGTATTGTAACTTGTTTTCAAAATGTTTTTAGTGCTGAATCAAATGTTTTATAATCACCAAAACTAGTAACTCATCTTGTAGCTGGTTGGCTCAGTTTCAGGGTTAAACCTATATATGAGCAATTTTTGAAATGTCAATGAAACACTTCTGGAACCACCGTAAAAAAAAAAAAAGTGAGAAGTCCCTGTTGAGCTCCATGGAGTCACACACCATTATATAGCCAGTCACGCATCCCAATAAACGCACAGGGAAACTGGCCAATACAATAATACAGCTCTATCAGCTGCAATAACTAAACTAAACAACACAAAATCGATCAGTATTTATCGGCATATATTGTTCATTGATAATTGACAAATGGTATCTGCACCTAAACAATACAATGCTATGAGAGAAGATCAAACAAAGTCCCACTTGAAGTCGTTGAGCTTCCTGATTAGGGTGCAGACATGCAGGTTCACTGTTGGTGGTTTCTTCTGGACCATCTTTCCAGTTTTTCTGCTGGGTGCCTGTCCACTGTATGCCTTTGATCCTCTCTCAGGATTAATCCCCATGCAGATTCTAAATGACAATGTAACACAAATGCTATAGGTTAGTGAAGAAACGGTTAATTTTGGAGAACATATAGTCTTTCAGTGTTAAAGGAGCTACAGCTTAATTTGTGTTTTCTTATACAAGTAGTATTCAGCTACTGTTTAAAAACAGTATAATATTTATACCAATGTATAAGTACACATTCCAAAGGAAATAAATACAGTTACCAATAATTAAGAAATCTCCATAAGTATGTCATTTCTGCGAAAAAACATATTTTAAAGCCTAATACAATTATTAAGTAGACTTTTTTCCTCCTGCATTTGTGGAGAATATTTCATGAACATTAGAGCTGTGTTTTTACAGTATTATTTTAGAAAACTTGAATGAGGAAAAAACATTCTATTATTTTGAAATGTCACAAAATGTAACAATGCTGCTTAATGGTAGGTAGTTACTAGAGATGCACCGATTACAACTTTCTAGGCCGATTCTAATTTTTCATTGAGTTTGATCTGCCGATACCAATTTTAGGCGTATCCGATAAAACTAATTCTAACCACTTTAAAGCACACGCAAATATTTATTTTCTATCTTTTTCTTTTATAGAACATGTTTTGAACAGATAATGGATCACTATAAAATAGAACTATATAATTACTCCTGGTGTGGGGTAATCCACACACATCTAAAGTTAGTAAATGTTAGAACCATTTCCTTCTTTTCACATCCAATATTCAACTAAAAATATGTGATTTATTAGCAGGGAAAACAGGTAATGGCTATACAATAATATATAAATAACAAAGAGAGTGAGAGTGCATGTCGGAGAATAGAGGCGACACGCGCTTCAACAACCGCGAACCGGCGGACACGCGCGTAATCGCCCAATTCGGCAGGTCACCAGCCGGTCAATCGGTGCATCTCTAGTACAGAGCTGCTGCTACAGCGTGACGGGTGACGATAGGTACTTACAGCCTATTGTGTGCTGCACATTGTACACCAAATGAGCTGTGCACAAGCAGACCTATAGTTTTGGTTTGGTTTCACCCGATCCAGATTTGGTGTCGCGAAATGACGTCAAACCCCTAAGTATTTTTATTATTTTTTTACATTTTAGTAAATGTATTTGCTTGTAGTACATCAGCAGCTTTAGCTACTGAAATTCTAATCTCGGAGAACTTAATCAATAAAAAGTCAATCCAGGTGTGTAATATGTGTGGGAAATCTCCTACCTCTGAATGAACTCCAACGACCATGCAGCATAGTCCTGGTATTGCAGGTTAAAGTTGTAGAAAGTTGACATTAGACCAGCAAGCCCCAGCACAAAGGACACTCCATCACTGACAACCTAGCCCTCCACGCTCACAAACCACCGCTGAGCAAAGCTGGACCTGAAAAAAATATGAATAGTTAATCGAAATGGCAACAATATGATTTCACTGTTCAAATTAATTTGATCTGAATTTATTTATATCCACACAATTTGATTGTATGTCTTCATATGTATGGCCAGGGGTTAAATTGCGATTTGTTATGTGAGGGTGCTCTCACTAGGGGGGTCCGGGGGTATGCCGAGAAATTGAGTCTTACATGATATGTGCAAAACTGTAATGTTAAAGCCCATGTTGCAAGTTTAATTTTCCAACGAATTTGTGGTAATTGCTTGTTGGTAATAAACATTTAAACTGGTATTCATGTATTTGATGTTGTTAGGTATCACAAAACAGAATATAACACGAAAAAAGTAGGTACTATTTTACAGCGGTTTGTCTTTCCCCACCAAATGCATTGCATGACGTCACGTTGGGGAGACGATATGCGAAAAGCCCCGTCTCGGTTCACTGTCCCGGTCACGGTTGCTGCCACTGATCTGGCAAAATATGGCTTTTGGTCTCGACCGAGTCAATGTGTCTTTATTATGTGAATATTAAGTGAAGGGGACGGGGATGCTATTCGGCTTTTCACTAGTTTAAACAGCTAGCTAACGATACGCCGACGTTTTGCGTTAACGCAGCACAACAGCGTTAGCTTAGACTGCTAGTTAAATACCGGTATTACAGCTGCTGAGCGCGTCCACGTTGTCAACCGCAGACGTGGGGCGTTAGTGCTCCTTTTGTATCATACTTTTATTGAATGAAATATTAAGCTTCGCCCTACGAAATAGGTGGTTTTTTGTAACATTACAAACAAAGCTAACTGGCTATAGTTAGCCTGTACGTATATACGCGGGATTAGCTAACGTTATGCAGCGCCAGCCAGCAACCTCGGCAATCGGCAGTAGTTTCGGGGAGCTAACCGCGACAGTATGTTGCCCACAATCAACCTCTGCTGTTAAAAGCAGTCAATCTGCAGCGATGTTTGAAATGGAGACACATGGATGTGTTAGCTGTCGAGGTTAGCTCGCCGAAGCTGCTTGCTGGCTATGCAACGTTAGCTAATGTCCGCTAGCATACGTACAGGCTAACTATAGCCAGTTAGCTTTGTGTGTAACTAACTAACTAACAAAAACCATCTCGTAGGAGCGAAGTTTAACGTTTCATTCAATAAAGTTATGGTACAAAAGGAGCACTAACGCCACAAGTCTTATGTTGACAACGTGGACGCAGATATAGGAAACTCCGAAGGCAGTCGTAATATTTACCTAGCCGAGCTAATGCTGTTGCGCTTAACGTTAGCGGTACCGGGCGTGAAGCGCGTAGCTGTCTAAACTTGTGAGAAGCTGAACAGCATCCCCGTCCAAGTAATAAATAAACACCAGGCAAATATGTTGCTAGTAGGCTACCATCAAAACGTGAGATATGTAATCATGATATCAATCATATCTATGTGTTTACAACCATCGGGGGGATTTCACAGGTGGGACTGGCAAGTTAGCACATAGCTAGCATGATGCCTTGTATTTTCTAGATCTAGATAAGTTTAGCGGTACTTATCTGAACTAACGACATGATCACTGTCACTAGATATAAATAAAACATTGACTTTCACTTGGTGCTATTCACGGACAGTAAAAAACCCTCTTCCTCATCCCAGTCAGTCCCCATAGTTCTAGTACTAGGCTGATACACGCCTCCCAACGTGACGCTATCACCGAATTGCGAAAAAACACTTAATACCAAAAACGACAAAACCTGCACAAAAATGGCCTTTAACACTATTTGGAGACATTTTTAACAATGATATACATATATTGAGTGCTATATGTACCTATTAATCAACAGTGGTGGTTAACTTGCAACATGGGCTTTAAGAGCCTATACTATACTCTGCATTGTTGTAGTATCAACAGGTATTAGGGCATTTAGCATTTACATTACTGTTAATCAGTCATCACTAATGATTACACACTGTATTACCTTGTTATGATATAAGAAGTGACCCATACAATGTGCCAAACATAATGTGCCACATGAAGAGACAGTGCAGCTTATGACAGTAGCAACAGCTGAGAAAAAAGGAGAAGGCATTTTATCTGTTAATCCTACCAACGTAGACACGTTGGCGTTATGTAGTTGACCCGCAGTGGTGAATTGTCTGCAGTTCTGGGCAGCAATATCATGTTGTCAAAAGCATCACTTTCATCAAATTGTATGTGACATATTTAGATGGTATGTGCCGCGGCTGAGCCCCGGATCCCCGGCCCAATGTAAACCCCTGCGTATGGCTATGGTAGAATTAGACTTTGGTGACTAGAAATATAAAACAAAATATTAGGCATTGTGGCTTTATCCAACAAATACAAAAAAAGAAGAAAAAAATGCCTGTTAACTAAAGTTAGTTTTAGATGGGAAAAGGAGCAAATATGAAGCCACTGAGTTTACAATAGAACAGTTTCAAATGTTCGTTAACAAAAAAAGTCCGCCAAATGTGTTTTTGAAAAAAAATTACAAATATGAAGCCACAAAATTGACAATAAAACCGTTTGAGAATAGATAACACGTCAATATTATATCTTCGTTTGCACAAAAAAAGTCTGTAATCTAAAGTTATAGCTAGTTTTAGAAGTAAAACTAAGCAAATATGACTAAACAATGTTCATTAGCAAAAAAAGTCCGCCTAAAGTATAAAAAAAATTACAAAGATGAAGCCACAAAATTGACAATGAAACCGTCCGAAAATAGATAGAGACACGTCAATATTATAACGTTCTCTTCTTTTGCACAAAAAGTCCGTTATCTAGCTAAAGTTATAGTTTTAGGAGTAAATATGAGAACACAAAAAAGTCTGTAAGGTTACAGTAAATTTAGTTTAAGAAGAAAAAAAAGAGCAAATATGAGATTCAGCAGTGTTGAGGATTTTTTTGTTTTATTTTTAAAGATCACGCTCCAAAATGTCTGTACAGTCTAACGTTAGGCTCCTTGAGGAAATCTTCTAACGATAACTAATTGTGTTAGCTAGTGGTAACGTTAGTGACCGTGACCTGTCAGCTAACGTTAGCCAACATTAACTGATGCTTAACTTTACTAGCTAGCTAGCTAGCTTAACGTTAATGTTACTGAGTGATCTGCTGCCATATCTGACAACAAATAAATCGATAAAACTATCCTTAATAACATTTCAAGGCATGCAGGCAAATAAAAGATTTTGAAACTTACATGAATGTTGAAAAATCGCGTCCTCTTGATGCGAGCTGCTACTGTCCATGCGTTTTCCTTCAGAGACTGAATGATGATACGCATCACCGAACCGAGTCCGAGCCAGTCACCGTGGAGAAAAGTTCTTCCCCCCCCCTCCCACACGAATACACATACAAATAATAGACACACTCTTTGCTATAAGATATAGTCCTGTTATACTAAATATTTTCTCACTAATTATTAGCTGCTAATCACACTTTTTTCCCTTAAAGCATAATTTGGAAAGAGTAGCAACAGTGAAATGTGCTGCATGTCTTAAAATAGACTGGTCAGAAAAATAAATATGTTCAAATTCAAAGTGTAATTCCCGCTTTTTTCTTCATTATTTTCTCCCAGAATGCATTGCCACTTACAGTATGATCCTGTATAACATTAAAACAGTAAGATACTGTGAGATTTTAGCTGTAAATTTACATCAAAGGGTTACAGTGTAGTTAAGGGCCTAATAAAATAGCATTCGGGCAATTTTCAGCCCAACCAATGTCACATACCCTATTAGGAGACCTTAAGGAACAGTGTAAAATTCCCTATATAATCATTCTATCATCCCTTTAAGCCTATAGGCTACTGTATCAAAAAACACAAACCTTTTACTTTTATACTCAACTTTTATACAATACTCCTTAATTTAAGGGGTGATAGAATGATTATATACGGCATTTCAGACTGTTCCTTAAGGTCTCCTAATAGGGTATGTAACATTGGTTGGGCTGAAAATGGCCAAAGTGCTTTTCTGTGGGCCATTAACTACCCTGTGAATATGGCCCTATTTTGAACAAGAGCTTTTCTTCCAAACATGGTAAGCTCATAAATATTTAGATCAGCTGCACGCTGATTGGTTGAGCAACCCACATACACATACATTGGAGATGAGACAGCAGACCTCATATTTCAGACACTGCAGTAGTTTATAATATACATTGTCTGGTATTTTGTTATTAAATTCACTTATGAGACTTTTGACTGAAACGCTTTTACAGCAGAATGAGAATAAACCCAAAGTTATATTTATTCCAAAGCATAAAACCTATCTGCTTTATTTTGTCTTGTGAAGTAGTTTTAATCAGGCAGTCCTGCATTATTTCCTGACTCTTAATTTTCTGTGTTTGACCTGGAGAAAGTTAGCAGTCTATTGACTCTCTATTAATTGATATTCTAATGTCACCTTAAAAAAAAAAAAAAATACTTGTTGGCTTTTCATTGTGTCAAACATGTTCTTAAGCCTTACTGTAAGTATTCTGCTGTTTGTGACATACATACTGTATGTTTTCTCATTCAGTTCAATTTTATTTATAGTATCAAATCATAACCAGAGTTATCTCAAGGCACTTTACAGATAGCAGTATATAGATATAGTATATATAGATATAGCATCTATCATATCAGCATCTAGAGGGATTGAAATTATACTATGGATATTGATACATATTTGAAGTTTTGTTGTTGTTTGCAGTTCAATGTATTAAATATTAGAAAATTAAAAAACTAATTCAATACAATATCAACTGATGTTTGTTTTTTGAATGACATTCTATAGTTCCACCCCATTTTGAAAAATACAATTCGAAATACAATTCTTGCAAAGAACTTTAGAAAATGGAAAACAAGGGGCGTGTCATGAGCGGGGGGCGTGGCGTGAGCGGCTACAGGCCACAGCTGGACCATATTGGTTTACAGACCTATTTTACCCATAATGCAACTCAGTTCATTGTTACCAAGGCAACAGCTGTTTACAGACTTATGTTTCCCATTATGCAACTCAGTTCCTTGTCACCAATGCAACAGGTTGCATCATAGAAACAGAATGCAGTGATGTCACATCCTGTGCATGTGCCTTTCATATCAACATTGTAAGTGAAACATTCTACCTTTACCAGGATCAGAGTTATGTGTCAGAAGGTTGGTTGACAGGCGATCACTCACTGAGTACTGAGAATCTAATCACTGTTTTACTGTGATACTGCGCAGATTAGCATCTCTTCAACACCGACAATACAGCTTGCTTCTATATTTCTGTGCTAAACAGAGAAGTAATTTTCATCGACAAGCTTTAAGAGAGCAGAACATAAGTTGGAAACCAAAACATTGTCCTTCCTCTGGAGTCCTTTAAGAACGACACCATGGCCCTCCGCCAGGAACCGGCAGTTATGGGTAGCAACCAGGATGAAATGAGGGTGAGCCTACAGGCCATCACCCAACAGCTGAAGACCCTGCGCCACCAAATTCACAAGCGCCAGAGACAGTTCGACGGCTGGGAAAATTTGGAGGAAATGTTCACCGCAGGGAAGGCAGAGGAAAACGCTGCAAAGAAGAAATGTGACTACCTTCTAAAAGAAGTGAGGGAGCTCAGCGACAAGGTCCAAAATTACAGCACTATTGAGGCTTTGTATAAAGAAACCAAAGCTTCAAATGTGGCGATGGACCTGCAGCGTCAAACTCTGCAACAAACAGTAGGTGATCTCAAAAACCGGCTCAACAACTTTGATGAAGTGAAAGAAGAATATGAGGCCGTGAGGCAAGAGCACGAGGAGCTGCAGAGTGAGATTCACTACCTACAGGATAAACTCCAAAATGAGACTAGTGTGGACATAATGTGTGCTGCATTAAAACGGCAGACAGAGGCGATGAGCCAGCAAAATGCCGCCCTGCAAAGACAACTCCTGGAGCTCAAGGAGAGGCATCAGCAATCCTACAACGATGCAAAAGCCGAGAAAGAGGCGATTAGCCAGCAGAATGAGGCTTTGAGACATCAGATTCAGGAGATGCATGAAGAGATTGAGAATGATAACGATTTGGAGGAAGAGATCGAGGCCGTGAAGACATTAAATCAACACATGAGCTGTGAAAACGACTCCTTGCTGCAGGAACTCCAGGCTCTCAAAAATAAATCGGACAATTTAAACATCTGGCGTGACATGTACAAGGAAACCTTGGACCGCATGGACGTTTTGAAGAAAGACAATGACAATTTGAATCAGCAAATCCAAGTCGTAAACGACCAGCTCATGATTAAAAGACATTTAAAGGACAATTACGTAGAACTGGAAGATGAAGAGAAGGTTCTGCAGGCACAAAACAGAGCCCTGGGTAAAACCCATTCTGATGTTTTTAAGAAGCTTCTGAATGAAGAAGACTGGAAGCACAAATACGACGTTCTGAAACAACAGACAGACGCCTTGACGCTCCAGAACAACATAGCCACGGAGGAAATCCAAAATTTCAATGAAAACCTCACAGTTTTGAATGCCTTTAAGGTGAATTACAAAGCACTGAAGGCAGAGAAAAAAGTTCTCACGAACCAGAACAACACTCTGCAGAAAGAACTTCAGAAGCTGGAGAAAAAGTTCTCCAAAGAAGAAACTCTGGAGGAAAGAACCAACGAGTTGAAGTCAGAGAACGAAGCTGTGAGCCAAGAGAACAGCGCTCTGCAGCTTAAAGTTCAGGAGCTCGGTGACACACTCCGAGGTGAGAGCGTTTGGGCCAACACATACGACTCCCTGAAAGTGGAAAAAAACACCTTGAACCGGCTGAATAAAAACCTTCATAAAGAACTAGAGAAGGTTACTAAAAAGGCCGACAAAGAAAAAGCTCTGGAGGGGAAGTGTACGGCGATGAGGTGGAAGACAGAGAACAAACGCAGACAACAGGACTCCCTGACAGAACAAATCAGCACCCAGATGTGATACTGTGGTGTCATATTTTAGTAGCATGGAGTCCCCCACCTCATACACACTTTCTTAATTTGGCAAATATTCCATGCAGTGATTGCATGGATTTACTCCAAGTCCTCTGGTTCCCTCCCACACAAAAAAACTTTCCTAAAGTGGCCTCCATTCCTAAAAAGTTTATCAATTCCTGCAGTGACTGCGTGGGTTTACACCCAGTTTCCTCCCTCAACAATTTTCTTAATTTGGCAAATACTCCATGCAGTGATTGCATGTCCAAGTCCATTGGTATTTCAATTCCTGCAGTGACTGCATGGGTTTAGACCCAGTTTGTTCCCTCAACAATCTTCTTAATTTGGCTATTTATGATAATAAAAAAAAAATGTAAAAATCAATATACAGTTGTTGTGTCATGTGTAAATATAAATTAAGTTTCTTAAGTTTTGATCTGTCTCTCCTTATGTACTGTCAGAGGTCGACTTTAACAGCTCAGAAACACACTTTACATTGTTTTATCATCTTCATACTTTGTGACTGTCTTCTGTTTGGGGTTTTCTAGTCCCCAGCTGTAAAAATTAAATAAAAATTAAATGAATACATAAAAAGTCTAATTGCATTAACGGTATTGGGGTTTTACGACAGTATGTTTTCACATAGGTCAGAAGAAAATAGACCTAACCACAACCAAAGGCTGTTTTCTCAAAATGTTTTGTTTCTCATAATCATATGAGCGAGAAGTCTACTTTAGTAGCACTAACATATGATGCTGCTAGCCTGGTTGACACCACCAGACCCTCCAACATAGCCTAAAAACCTTTGACTAATGTGTCAACAACATGAAACAAGAATTCATCCAATGATCACATTGTGGTTTTTGAAATTTATGCAAATGATCACATATTTAATTAGACAATGCTTAATGTGCATATTAAAGACTACAATTTCAAAAAACTTGTTATAATAAAAATGTTATTAATGCAAGTAATCAACTGGGAAAGTTGAATGGTGATATGTAATTATCTTTACCCTATTCTTGTGTAGTGCCTTGCCTTATGGAGGTTCTAAAAACCCTGACAATAAAGTAAAATAGTACAGGTCATATAGACAAGAGAGTGGTATTAATCTTCTCAATTAATTGTCAACAAAAAAGCAAATACACATCTTTTTCAAATTTTCCACGTTTCTTCAAGCAGTCTGTTATCAGAAATTGCATTTATTAGGAGTGAGTCCACACAAATTACAAATGGTATCTACCATGTAGATGAATAGATGTGTCCCAGTTTTGCAATATTACTGTCTTGAGATTTATGCCTTCCCCGCAATGCAATAAGGGGGAAAAAGAATAATTTATAAAAAAAAAAAAAAATCAGCAGATGTATTTAAAAAAATTGTTCCTGTTACAGGTTTAAGTGTAAGTAATTTGTACTGAAAAATAGTCCCTCTAAAAGAACTAAGGTCACAGTTTCTGGTAAAAAAGAGATGCAGCGGGGGGTTTTCTAAAAGGTTTTATTTCTCCCCTTGTCTCACCACATTCAGGTCAGTGCAGCCAAGTACTATGGTACAGCCACTGTTACATAAGTATAAGATATCTTGATCTGTTACATTTTCTTTCTTACCAGCCTTTTGCATGTAGACACACTTTCAGTTCCCTCCATTCTTCTGGAAAGTATGTATCTAAATTGCAGTTTCCATTTTGCCAACCTCATTGTGGTTTACCTGCTTTCATTTAATATCAAAACAGGCCATGCCTTATTGTCTCTATAGACAGAGCAAGCAGACTGTAGAGACAGTGTGCCAACACATCTTGATGTAAAACAGGCCATGATGGTGATGATTTTTTTGTTTTTGCTTTGATGTGAACTAGCAAATCCTGTTCCGTAAGGTGAGGATGATGAACCAATCAGACCTGACGGAGGTGGCAGAATGTAGGACAAGTGGTGAATCTGGTAAGTGTGCTGCTGCTCTTGCTTCAGTCAGTCAGAACTGCTGAGGAGGAGAAGCCGGACCAGTGAAGCCGACGAAGATGAGGCTTTACTTTGTGAATGTTCTCCTGCTCTGGCCTTTGTGTAAGTAACAGACATCCACCTGTGTAATCTTTTCCTGAGCGTCCACACACAGACACACACTTATATCCTGTCTGTATATTTCAGGTGCGGTAGAAATTTCTCAGCCTGTTCCTTTCCAAACAGTGAAGCTCGGAGACTCGGCTACTATTGAATGTCACATAAAGAGTGACCTGTACAAAAGAGTGTGGTACAAATTCACCACAGGGAAGGGACTGCAGCTTGTGGCAGCATTCAATCATTTCTTTAATCGGAGTATATTTCCTGACGATTCTCAGCGCCATTATTCAGTCAAATTTGACATAATCAACAGCCATCTGAGCATTTCTACAACAACATGGGAAGACGTTGGAACATACTTCTGTGGAGTCATGCAGTTAAACGAGATTCAGTTTGGATCGGGAACCTTTTTGATGCTAAAAGGTATTCCTTCTCTCTCCTGACAGCACCATGATTTCAGCTGAATGTGAACATAATGCTGATGATGTTAGTTCTTTGATTTCTTCCCCAAGGTGCGAACCCGATCAGTGACTCTGGCGTCCAGCAGCGGGAGTCTGAACCCGTCCAGCCAGGAGACTCTGTGACTCTCAGCTGTTCTGTTCACACTGGCCGCTGTGCAGCAGAACACATTAGTGTCACGTGGCTGAAAAACTCTCATCACTCTGCTTCGCAAATGATCTACTACTCTGGAAATAAGAGCTGCTGGAGGACTGAGAGTGGAGAGACTAGCTGTGTGTACGAGCTTCTCCTGAGGAACCTCAGCTCTGATGATGCTGGAACCTTCTACTGTGTCCTGACTTCATGTGGACAGACGCTGTTTGGAAACGGGACCAGGATTATTGTTCACAGTAAGACAGGAACCCTCAATATACATGTAGAGTTGTAGTCCAAAGTACTTCCAATTCCTAGCAAATAATATTAATCATAAACACAGAAGAAATGTACGTCAATATGGAGTCCAAAGCCAGCTAGAGTTGAAATAATTGGCCGATTGTCGATCCTTAAAATCGATCGACAGAATAATAATCAGCAACTTTTTTGATAATCGATTCATTGTTGGTCATTTTTCAAGCACAAATACGAAACATTTGTCAACACTATTTCCTGATATTTAATTGACCAAATGATTAATCCAGAAAATAATCAGCAGATTAATCAATGATGAAAAGTGTTTTTATGGTATGGTTAAGGTTCGGGAAAAATTGGGGTTATGGCAAATACACTATGGGTAATGAATGGTCAGGGTAAGGCAACAATAACACAGTTAAATTGAAATATTCAAGATTACTTATAAAAAAAAACATAAGTCTCTTGTGACGGAATGCAATCTTTTGGAATACTATGCTGCTGTATTGACATGAGGTGAAAGCTATCCTAAATAAACCAAAACCTTTTTTTATGGCTATATACCATATGTTTAGGGGAATGTTTTCTGCACTTTGGGTAAACTGACCCTTTATATATTGAATACTGCAGGATATTGTCAACAGTAAGTGACCTAAAGAGAATATGTAACTCAAATGTCAAATTTCTTTAAATGGAGAATATTGCACTGCTAGTTATTTGTGTTCAAACTAAGCACTGTTTATTTTCTTCTGCAGAAAATGCTGTCACCAAACTATCTGAACTGAGTCCCACTGTGATTGCTCTGATGCTGTCAAACATCATTCTGGGGACTGTGACACTCCTCCTTAAATGGAAACTTTGCAAGAGTCAGAGGAAAGATTCCACAGGTATTTCAAACCGTACTGATGAGCTGTATCTCTGCAGCAGAATCACAAACTCATTCGGTTACATTCTGCAGTAACTGAAATTTACTTCTCTTTGTTTCTTCAGAGGCAACGGATGGATCTTCTGAAGGCAATCAGGTAATTCATCAGCTGTGTGTAACCTTTGTGTTTGATCAAGCCTTCCTCACTCCCAACTCCTCAAATACTGACGCCTGGGCAGTGGCCCTCAGAGTCAGATACCGATGCACAATTCCCGTATGAGGCGGAGGCCCGTTCATTCCTATGAGAGTTGCTCAGTGGCGCATAAAGCCTTCATCGAGTCCAAAATTAACGGGATGATCGGCGCCACTTTCACACTGTGTGGACTATAGAGCAGGTGCACTAGAGACCTCCACCGGCAGAGTCAGCTACTTCTGGTTTAGCACTACGCTAACTTGAATGAGGATTAAATCATTTAATGATGCGGCTCTTATAGACATTACAAATGCTATCAGACCAAATGGATCAAATTAATAATCAATAATAGTGATACGAGTCACTTCGTTGGGGTTATGACGCTCCAAAAAAAAAAAAAAAAAAAATGGATCTTCTGATTTACAGATGCATCTGTTGCCAAGTATCAGTGAAAACACACTGGAGCGTCTGTGGATTTCTTGCCTGAGACGCCAGCGTATGTGTCAAGCCAGGCAGGTAATCACACACAGGAAGACCACAGTACAGCCGGATACTTTACAACTAATTTACATTTAAATTAAAACACCTAGGTTCATGGTGATTTTGGCTGTCTTGACTTCTCACAGCAAGACACACGATCAGGCACACAGGCTACAATTACCACAGTTTTCCCCAAAACATCCTGTCTCTTTTCTATCAGAGAGAGCGAGAGAAAGAGAGAGAGAGAGAGAGAGAGAGAGAGAGGAATCGCTTTGTGACGGTTTGAATGGCCAGGCGTGCGATCAGGCACGAATGTATGCCAAAAATATTTTTTGGCCTCATGTGACAGACCAGAGTTGCAATTCCACCGTTGGTCCACTATTGTTCAATTTGCTTCAAAGCCCAGCACACTTCCTGGGGGCCTCAGGCATAGCAGCATCTTGACCGCAGTGACTTAAGATGATGTAGGATGAGAGCGCCAATGATAGGGGGTAGTTTTAAATACTTCAAAATCTGCACAGTTGGGGTATAGATCAAACAACATAGGGACCTTCACCCAGGTGACCGGGGTTCTTGTCCCTACTTGTCCCACGTGTTACTTCAAATTACACGTTTTAACCCAAACAAACACAGGAGACTGGGGTTCGTTTCCCGTTCTTGTCTCTTAAACGTAGATGTTTTAACCTAAACAAACACAGGACTATCACAGAGGAGACTGGGGTTCTTGTCCCTACTGGTCCTACGTGCCACTTTAAAGTACATGTTTTAACCCAAACAACACAGGACTATCACCCAGGAGACTGGGGTTCGTGTCCCATTCTTATCTTGCGTGTCCTTAAACCAACATGTTTTAACCCCACCCACGACCTTTACTTACCCTAAGTGGCTTTACCCTGCACGTCAACAAGTGACGCCAAGGAGTCCAGACCCAGAGAGTTCAAAAGCTATGCCAAAAGTTCTTGTCCAAGCGCTTTGAAAAATGACAGCAAGGGGTTCTGACGAAGCGCATTGAAAAATGATGCCAAAGGGCTTCTCAGAAAGTGAAATAGTAATGCCAAGAATGATTTGGGATCGAGAAAATGTTGGTTTGATTTGCACCACGTCTTTCTATGACCAGTCTCAAGTGTTTTTCTTTTTTTTTTTTCCCACAGACTACTGATACAGTAACCTATGCAGCTGTGTGTTCGGCCCCTAGATGCCTCCCCACCAGACAAGCTAGAGGGAACTACTGTGGAGACTCTGTAGTTTATTCTAACATCAGATACTGTCAACAGAACCGACAGGTGGGAAGACAGACAAACCAGGGAGAATGAAGACTGAAGGAGTAGGAATGCCTAAATGTATATATTTACACAAGTTCGAAATATGACCAAAGACCACTTTATCTGTATGAAATATAAAGTAGTCTGCCACTGGAGCTTCTTCATGACTATAGTTAATGCTGCACTCAGCCCAGAGCCGGCGCAGGTGGGGTGCGCGTGGTGCGAGGCCCTGTTCGA
The DNA here is from genome assembly GCF_010015445.1 of Perca fluviatilis. NCBI lineage: Eukaryota > Metazoa > Chordata > Actinopteri > Perciformes > Percidae > Perca > Perca fluviatilis. The sequence continues at coordinate 8,611,210 of NC_053125.1, forward strand.
ACTTAACGTGCGAGGCCCTACTTGTTGACATATACCATGCATGCACAAGAATCACTGTCAACCCACACGGGAACAACCCATAATTACAGCTATATAGTCATATCCTGTGTGTGTGTGTGTGTGTGTGTGTGTGTGTGTGTGTGTGTGTGTGTTCCCATGTGCCTTGCTGTGTTAAATGTGGACGTACGTCCTCTGTCCATGGTGCTGAAATAAGTACCAAAATAGATGAAAGGCATTGTCAAAGATAGTTGTATTTGTATTCTGGTGTTAAGAGAGATTCCAGACTATTTAGCTGTCAAAATAATAAGCCGTCTGATCTATGGAATGGCAGCCCAGCTACAGGTCACTTCATGTTCTTTCTACAGCTTTATATAGCGTCCGACGTACCATGCTGGATTTGCAGCACTTATGATACAGGATCACGGGACGTTTCGTTTAGTTTCACCAGAGTAGCTAAATATTTCCAATAAATATTGCCCTCATTAGCAAGTTATTGTTTTTTATGTGTTTTTTTCTTAACACCCGATCATGTTTGCAAAATCTGTCTTTTTCCTGCTCGCGCACTCGCTGGGTTGATATAACCATGTTACCATGGTTGATAATAAATTCATAAATGAAAAAGATTTGAAAACGGCATAAAAAATTATTGAATGTACAAACAAATCTTCATGATTGCATACCAGGGAGACACAAGGCCCCCAGGGGCATGCTTTCCCTGAAGAAATAACTAAATCAATTGCAGAAGCCAAATTTGTCAGGCAGGAATATGGAATGAAAGCTGTACTGTATTGTAATAAAGAAAATTATTTGGGCTTTAATGACTTTTTAATCAACCATCAGCACGTTCATGAAACTTTCCATAGAGACAATTTTTAGTGTAAAAAAAGTTCCAATAAAGTTGTTAACAACTAGATCTGTGGAATAACAAAACTAATGTTTCAAAGCTTTTAGCAACACAAAAAAAATTATATTTCCCCTTCACATGTAGGATCGACGGTGGCACCATGAATCATAGATCCGTGTAATTTAAAGTCCAAGCAGATAAAACCCAAACTACATTGCATACTGTTGGGGTGGCTGGAAGAATATGTGATTGTAATTTAAGCAAGCTGGCCCTTTAATGTAGCATAGCATAGTATAAACAGAAGTAGACAAAAGACGACAGAAGGGAACATGTTCGATTATTCCAGCACCCCTTGCACTCTGCTCTATTGCACAACAGTCTTACAAATGCCATTGTTGTATGTAAGGCAACCTTTGTCCAGCTTTGGTCTTATTTTATGTACATTCAAAGCAGCGAAAATCATATTCCTTGTATGTATACACATAGGTCATACCAATAAATCTGATTCTGACTGTGACAGCTTTTTTTTAAATATTAGTGCTTCACTGAATAAGTGAGGACGTCACCAGGGGCGAGTTTGTCTAAAGAAAGACAAAAGTAAACAGTTACTATTTATGCTAGCAACAGAATAAAGTAAGTGAGAAGTTGCAAAGTCACTTTGCTCGACATTACTCTGGAGTTAGAGAGCCTTTCATTCACCCACTGGAAGCTTCTCAAAAGACATCAAACAGAAAGAGCAGAGCTTACAACACAAAAGAATCAAACTACAGTACTGTATGTGAAGAAAAAAAGAGGTTCAGCTGGACACTTTGGTGTCAAACGTGCAGTCTAGGCTGCAAAAGGAATTGAGTGTGTGCCAAAAGAAAAGCAAACAAACTGTAATACACAGCATTGCAGACACAGGTAGAACATGCTCAGAAATCCCCTCTGGTCTATTTATACCCTTAAGCGGAGGGTGCAACCTTTAAAGTTGCCAGCTCTCTGCATTTGACTGTTGTTCTGACTCCTGTGGTGCATCATGTTTGAACTAGTGAGAACAGGTTTCCGCTGGTGGAAACTTCAGTCCTATACTTGAACACAGGAAGAGCGGCCTGTGGCCAGCGGGCCACAGCGTGTAGCGGCTCAGACAGAAGCCAAGAGCCAACGAGAATTCAGCTGTGTGAAATGAGACTCGTGTCTTAAATGCAGATAATCACACAAAGAAAAGAGGGAGTGGTTCACGCTGCAATGATGCAATGGGAAGTAAAATAGCAGAGTAGCATCTTATGTTAACTTGTACTCCCCCTGAGAGTGAAGCTTTCCTTAATTCATTGCCTGCAGGAGTTCACACCTAAAAAAAAGACACACATATGTGTAGCGTACTTCCTTAACTGTCAACGGTCAGCCAATCAGCAATGTCTCTGTGTGGTTACTTACATAGTCACCAAGGAAGACATTGCAAACAAGTTGGGATGAACATTATGCACCTTTATGTACATTGCTTAGTTTATTATTTTATACATTTATTTCTTCTTGTTTCTTTTGGGGTTATTTTTCTTTTTGTCAGTTTTGATTTATTTATTTTGCGGATTTTACATTTTCAACTATATGTTGCCAAATCACAAAAGTGATCCTTTCTTCTACGGGTTGCGGTGTGGATTGGATCTCATAACGGGTTGGGTGAGAGGGGTAAAGAACTTAACTGATAAACTACCCGTGCGCATCACTAGTATGTACCTATCTATGTGAACACACTTCCACGTGTCAAACCCTGCATGCTGTACATTTTTAGTAGACTCCAATGTAGAATATTGAACAGTCATCGTCTATTTCTAGTTGTAAATGACCGGTAAGCCTTTCATTTGTTGCTAAATGGTCTCTTCCAACACCAGTGATTACTGACTTTGGGTTTGGACCATGGAAAAAGCCACTACCTGTGGATCAAACAGCAGAATGTCAGAGGAATAACATTTGAAATATGGGGTAAATGTTCTTGAATAACTTGAAAATTGTTCCCTCCAATGCTGTATGCCTATGTTTATGTGGCAAGTAGTTACCAGTAAGCAATGATAAGCAATTACGTAACGGTACCGTAGTATGTCCCCCAGGAGAAATCAGTCACAATATCTTTAAATGCTAGTAGACATGGGCCTCATTGTATATACACAGTATGTGATTTATGTTTCAATGATCAAGGTCAGGTTCAAGCATCATGTTGTCATTACTGTTGTTGTGGATGAGAACACCATTGCCAATGTGGGGGGGGGCCAATGAACTTGTGTTCACTGTTTCCAAATCTAATTGGCCAATCAAACACCGCCTTCTCTGTGAAGAGTGGAGAACGTACAGAGTTCAAGTCATTCCGCACAGCATTTGAAGCACGATGACACCTCCGAACTTTGCTTTGTATTTCACATGTCTGTTCGTGGCGAATATGGGTAAGTTGTTTTTCTATTGCCTGTGGTTTACTTTAAACTATAACCATATGTTTCCATGCATTCTGCAATACAGATCACAACAGCATTACATTTCAAATGAACTTGTGTATTTGCTTTGTCTCATTTTCTCTCGCTCAGCACTGACAACTTCCAAACCATCTTCATTACATTTTTACTCACCTAATGCTGGGGAAAGTGTGAATTTGTCATGCGTCTGTGACAATGATGCAATGGCAGTGATGTATCACTGGTATAAGCAAACTCTGGGACAGAAACCAAAGCTGATGTCTACATTCTATAGGCATAACGATATTGGAACCTTTCAAGATGAATTCAACAACAGTACACGCTTCTCACTGGCCAAAGTAAAGGATAAATATCACTTGAAGATTTCAGATCTGCAAATTTCAGACTCAGCGACTTACTACTGCGTTGGGAGCAACTTATATGACTTTGAATTTTGTGAGGGTACTACAGTCAGCGTAAAAGGTTCAGGTTTAAACGTCCCAGCTACGGTCCATCAGTCTTCATCTGAGAGCATCCAGCCAGGAGGCTCTGTGACTCTCAACTGTACAGTACACACTGGGACCTGTGATGGAGAACACAGTGTTTACTGGTTCAAGAACTCTGAAGAATCTCAGCCAGGACTCATTTACACCCATGGAGGCAGGACTGATCAGTGTGAGAGGAAACCCAACACACAAACACACACCTGTGTCTACAACCTGCCGATGAAGAGTCTGAATCTTTCTCATGAGACTTACTACTGTGCGGTTGCCTCATGTGGACACATTCTGTTTGGACACAGGACCAAGCTGGACTTAGAAGGTAAGGAACTTTCTATTTTTTTTTTTTTTTTTTTTTTTTTTTTTTTTTTTTTTTTTTTTTTTTTTTTTTTTTTTTTTTTTTTTTTTTTTTTTTTTAATTTTTTTTTAAAAAAAAAAATTAAAAAAAATGCAAGCAAGGTTATCTATTTTAAAAAATGCACACCTATCCTATAGTCAACTTTGAGAAGACATCTAAAAGCTCTAATATCTCCTGGTGTCCGTCTCTCTACAGATGAGGTGGACTCTCCTGTCTGGGTTTATTTATTGAGTGCAGCTTTAGCATTCACCACCATCCTGAGTGTTTTGCTGGCTTTCTCAGTGTACAAGGTGAACAAAAGAAGCTGCCAATGTACAGGTAACTGTTACTCTTTAAATCTGACTGCAAGTATTGGAGTGCATATTTCATTTAAATAACATGGCTTTCATTTTGTGTATCACAACCAGAATGTAATGTCACATTTTCAGCGACTTCTACTCCCAACATAGCGGTAAGTATCATTTTCTATCCATTCATGACACCTGCCGTGTTTCACACATCCCTCTTGGGCTGTATCTTTAATAATAGTGATGAACCATTTTATATTTTGTCACCAGTTACGCGAAGACGCAGACAACCTTCATTACGCTGCTTTAAGGGATCACAGCGGCAACACATCAAGAAGACAGAGGGACAGCACCATGACTGAATGCGTGTACTCCAGTGTAAAGCAGTAGAGCTGGACACGTGTCTGTACTTTGTTTCTGTGTACCAAGACATTTGACAAAAGGGTCATTTGAATTTTCCCGAAACTTTAAAGCTTATGATTTCAGCAAATTAAATAATTATAAAGCCTTGCCTTGAAAAAGCTCAGCTCTTCCACTGAAAAAAATGAAAATAAAACACTTGTCTTCTGACTGCCGGAGAGATTCACTGATTTCCACTGTCATACCACTTGTTGCACAACTTGAAAGAACTACACTCACACCTCTGCTGTGCTGCTTGGCTTAGCTACTCTGAGACTTTCCATTATTCTAACCAGCCCTGCACCTTTGACATCACATGTCCAGTACATACAGAAGGCCAAAGTTACCACAGAACATTCTTTGTAGGTTGTTGTTTTTTTCGTACATGCTGCCACAAACCCCAGAGATGTAAGAAGCTCTCTGCAGGTAACGGTAAAGAGAGATGTCAGGCGTCTGTGCGGTTTCAGGCAGGATGTCTTTACATCAGTACTTCTCAGTTCGCACCTACAGTATAGACTAAGGTGTGTTTGCTCCACTAGTGCAGTGCCCCGGCCGATTGCTTGGCCTCCTGTATTGCTGCTTGCAGCTTTCTCCAGAGCCACTGTACCCTGAAATAACTCACACAAGGCGCTCATAGCACGTAATATGCAACTCACCTACTCAGATCCTTTACTTATGTAAAAAGTACTAATACCACACTGTAAAAAATACTTTGATACAAGTAAAAGTCCTGCATTGAAAATGTTACTTAAGTAAAAGTATGCGAGTATCATCAGGAAAATGTACCTAAAGTACTCAATGCAGAAAAATCCTCCCAATTTAGAAACTGGAAACAATCCAAACTGTTCTGTGTTTAATCAGCTAATTATTTCAGCTGGACTTGTAGGCTGTTATATTGTTGGGTAGTTTAATTCATAAGATTTTATAAACTACATGTGTTTTGTGTGCAAAATCCTAATTTGTAAAGTAACTAAAGCTGTCAGGTTAATGTAGTGGAGTCAAAAGTACAATATTTATCTCTGAAATGTAGCGCAGTAGAAGTAGAAAGTGGTTTGAAAAGAAAAGTTGAGTAAAGTACCTCAACATTTGTACTTAAGTACAGTATTTGAGTCAATGCACTGTACTACTAATGACTTACTTTGTACTTGTACTTTAGAAGAGAACATTTTACTACTATGTAAGTTTACCTGGCAGAGAAATGTTACTGGTTACATTGATTTACAGATTTTACTCAGAAAATATTACATTTTCAAATATGATGCATTATTATTTATGAAACTATCTAGCATTCTATTAGACTTGAAAGCTTCACCTTGAACAGCCTTTAAGTAAATGTCCTTAAACATTTAAATCACCGTTGAGGGAAGGAAGAAAAGTCGTAATACAACTTAAATATGTAATCGGCACCTCTCCCTGCAGCTTAAAGCTGCAAGCTTCTTGTGCCATCACTTAGTTTCATTCATATTTATTAATATTCAACGCTGTCCAAACTGCTCCAAATTCCAAACAACAAGTTCCTTTGGGTACCCAGCAATATACCCTCCAAGTATAAAGTAGATTGGATGAACGGTGGACACACACACACACACACACACACACACACACACACACACACACACACACACACACACACACACACACACACACACACACAAAAAACACACACACACACCCTTTGCTTTCCAGCGGTTTCATAGACGCATACTTAAACAATTTATGCAATATGAAAATACTCTATAATAGTTAGAACACAAGCCCTGCTCCATAATGTGATCATGTTGTCTCCTGCCCTGACATAATATAACATGATGGAAATGTTCAGAAAATAACGCAGTTCAGATTAGGTCAGTCCAAAAAGGAAAACATCAGGTTGAGGAGCAGTGTAAACACAGATGGAATTTGGCCGAGGGTAGAACATGAGGGCTAATGCACATTAACAGAAGAGGCAGTAGAATATGAGAAGCCAAGAAAGTTGCAAGAGATGAGACTTATCTTGACTTGGGTAGGTCCAACCGAATCAAGGAAGTCCACGATCCCATCTGGAGATTTCATCCAAACCCGCTTCAAAGGATCAGCACACTTCCAGCACCACATTGTTGCCCAGGAAAAGTCTGATAAATCCAGCCGGTTCTTGGAATATCTGCCACTCCATTTATAAACTATGTCATTGTTTTTCCTTTTCTTCTTCTTTTTTTCAGAAAAAATATCCAAAACTGGATTCAACTTTTAGTGATTTCATTCTTTTGCCACTCTCATTCCTCTGTCTGTTCTCCTCCATGCTTCCCCCAGCTCACAGGTGTGTCTCATTAATCACTTTCCCCACCTTCATTTCCTGTTAAGGTTGAAAAGGGCTATTTCGTACTTTTTCTTTCTCCCCTTTCTACTACAGCCGTCCTACGCCACGCGTGCTGGGTCACATTTTATTTAAGCAACACCCAACTGTGACCCACAGTGTAATTTCAAACTTTGAGTCTATTTTCTTCTACTTTTATTGTCTTATGGCTCCTACACTGCCAATGTGCAGGTGACCCACACTCAAAACTGTGTCTGAATGCACCGTTTGCAACACTTACAGCTTGAAGCTGCTGCTGACACATTTAAACATTCTTTTTATTTCCCAATTCCTGACACACTTGTCACCTCTGCATTGTATATTTGGTTGTTTCGGTCACAAGGACCTTTCCCAAGATAAGACAGTGGTTTATTTATTGCCTTTAGTTGACAGTAGTGCAGACGTAGGCAGGAAACAAGGGCAGAGATGGATGTGACATGCAACAAAGGTCCCCGGCTTGAATCAAACTGTGGCTTGGTAACCATACAGCTACTAAAGGGCTCCAACTAGAGAGAGAATATCTGCTACATTTGATCTACGTTCTCCATCTTTGGACTGCAGGCCAGACCAGTAACACTTACAATTATCTCCAGTCCATGACAAAATAATAAGGAACATCACGATTACTGTAAGCAGCAGGGGGACCAGCTAGATGTCTGCACAGCAGGGGTGGAGCTAGAAGGGGGGCACCGCCCCCCCCACCTTAAATATGACTGATTATTGGTCCCCACTGTGCCACCCCAATTTTAAAAACAATTCTGGAATCGCCCTTGGTACACAGGTCCAATCAGTTTTAAGGAAGACTTGATCCAGGACCTGAGTCAGACTGGGACTAAATTATAGTCTACTAGTCTAGTCTTGTTTCACTACCACAGGTCTCAGGTCTGTGTGTAAAAATGTCTAATACCCGAATCGATCCAGGTATTAGACATATAACTTGGTATGTCATGATTACTGCTGGAGAAAATCAGAAGCCTAATGCTGCTGCCACAGTTGTTACAGTCATTATCCTCATGTCTATCCAGATCTGTAAAGATGTCTCACAGAGACAGACTTTTCAAGTAGACTGATGATGGACAGGTGCTTTTTTTTTAAAATAGATGTAGTATGAAAAGGATGTGGTTGTATAGTAACCTTCTGTTCTTCCTGTTTCAGGACATATGAGAAGAAAAGCAGCTGAACTTACTACAGCAACAGCACTGGGGCAAAGCAACTGTTTTCTCTTATTTAATATTATTGTATTTCCTAATTTTGTCACTTAAATTGTATGGATTACCTTTCCTCGTTTATGGATACGAATGGAGATAGATAGATACAGTAAACAGACAGATAGATTACATTTTGATTTTGAGCACAGCTAAAGATGACACTAAAATAAAAAAATATGAATGGTTACTGCTATATTGATGACATGAATCTAATGTCTAGTGGAGCTTTTACCGCTGCTTTGTGACCAACCTTATTTGATTTCCCAAGCAGCCAATCAGGTGAATGTAGATGAATCTATTGAACCAATCAGACAACAGTCAGCAGCGTATGTTCCTGCATGGTGAGAGTGTTGACACTGCTGGTACTTTGTCAGACCTGATGTGTGAAGGATGGGGATGCAAGCTGAGAAGATGACCGTGTGCCTTCTACATATTTCCCTGCTCTGGTCTGTGTGTAAGTAACTCAAATTCCACCTGTTGGGTCTTTTTCTAATGAGGATTTCCATACATCAAAGTGACTTGAGTTGCTTTTCTGTATCTTTCAGGTGAAGCACGGCTTGACGTCTCTCAGCCGGATACTTTCCAAGCAGTAGAGCTAGGACACACAGTTACTTTTACATGTAACATTAAAAGCGCTGCAAGAACCAGGGTGTGGTACACACTAAACACTGAGAGGAGACTTCAGCTGCTGGCCTCCACGGATACTTTATATAATCTGACAATATTTAAAGAGAAATCACACCGTTATGAAGTCCAATCGGACCACATCAGCAGTTTTCTGACTATCCCGAGGACAACGTGGCAAGACGTTGGCACATATTACTGTGGAGTGATGGACTTAAGAGACATTCAGTTTGGACAAGGAACGTTTTTGATGATAACAGGTATTTATTCTCCACAGTTTAAGATTAAAACATTTTTTGATAAGTTTAGCTGAATGCAGTGGTGGAATGTAACTCAGTACATTCACTGAAGTCCTTGTACTTTATTTGAGTCCTTCCTTTTCATGCCACTTTCTACTGCTACTCCACTACATTTCAGAGGGAAATAATGTACTTTTTACTCCACTACATTCATTTGAAAGCTTTAGTTACTTTACAAATTGAAACAGGAAGTTTTTCCGCCCCGCACAAAATGCTTACTGCGGGAATTGTTGAGTCTTTGTAAAATGATAGTGGTCTATACCTACTCTATCTGTAAAGTTTCTAAAATGTGAGGATTTTTCTGCATTGAGTACTTTTACTTTTAATACCTTAATAACATTTTCCTGATGTCACATAGTTTTACAACAGCAACATTTACATTAGTACTTTTACTTAAGTAAAGGATCTGAATACGTCTTCCACCACTGGCTGAATGTGAGCTAAATGGTTCTTTGATTTCTTCCCCAAGGTACGAACCCGATCAGTGACTCTGGCGTCCAGCAGCGGGAGTCTGAACCCGGTCCAGCCAGGAGACTCTGTGACTCTCAGCTGTTCTGTTCACACTGGCCGCGCGCAGCAGAACACATTAGTGTCGCGGGCGCTGAAAAATCTCTCATCACTCTGCTCCGCAAATGATCTACTACTCTGGAAATAAGAGCTGCCGGAGGACTGAGAGTGGAGAGACTAGCTGTGTGTACGAAGCTTCTCCTGAGGAACCTCAGCTCTGATGATGCTGGAACCTTCTACTGTGTCCTGACTTCATGTGGACAGACGCTGTTTGGAAACGGGACCAGGATTATTGTTCACAGTAAGACAGGAAGTAATAAAAAAATAATTAATTAATTTCAACACCCTACTATACATGTAGCTTTGTATTGGCAAAAGAAAATGTTAGGTCCATATTGAACAATGCTGTAAAACCCCAAATTAAGTCCAAAGCCAGCTAGATCTGAAAGGAAGAACGATTCCTTCAATTGATCGACAGAAATATAATGAGCAACTATTTTGATAATCGATTCATTGTTGGTCCTTTTCCAAGCAAACATACTAAACATTTGTCACCATTTCCTGATATTGTATAGATCAAATTAATTAAAAATCTCAGTACTCAGCAGAAAATAATTGCTACTGGCTGTCCTAAAGCTAATGTTTTCAAGTTTTAGTTTACGATGACTAGGTTCGAGAAATATTGTGGTTAGAAGTTGAAGAAAATGGAAGGTTTCAGTCCAAGAAAATCTTGCTCTTATGAATGTTGTCATTTAAGAAAGTAAGATTTGTGTTCATGTTTGCAGCCATTTATAGAGGCTATTATTGAATACTGTTAATTCTCATATGTTTCAAAGGAGACGTTGCCTTCACCGAAACAGTTGATCTGAGTCCAACTGTTATTGCACTGATGCTGTCAAACACCGTTCTTGGGATTGGGACACTTGTGCTTGTATGGACACTTTGCAAAAACCACAAGAAAGATCCCACAGGTATGAACAACTATGTATTCTATGAAATATCTAAAGCAAAAGCAGATATGTTCTGTTATATTCTGCAGTAGCAGTGACAGAAGTCATCTTTGTTTTAGCTGCATCCGGATCCAGGGATGGATCTCTTGAAGCCAATCAGGTAATCAATTTTTTCAATGCATTCTCATCAACGGGTTTGTATGATATTGTACAAAAAAATACAGTGACATCTGGCTGGTCACATGTCGACCGGTCACGACTGTTAAGTTAAGCAGTCTTACGGTTAAATTTAGCCGAGAAAAGGTTACTGGTAGTTGGATACGGGGTACCAGGAGATGACGGTTCTTGCAGGGGCCGTTGCAGTTGAGTTTAACTGACAAAAGGTGACTGTCCTGCAGCGACAACAAAAGGTGGCTGTTGTGTGACAACTAGTCTTTATCAAAGACGTTCCACTCCTGGGATTGATCTGGTGCCGCCCGAAATTCCGCCGGATGTCCCTAATCTTCCTCATTCTTTGTGCTGGCATTCTAAACCCCGGTGGATTTATGAGGACTATCGTTAACTGCTCCTCAGATCTCTGCAGGGTAAATACAGACAACTAGCTAGACTATCTGTCCAATCTGAGTTTTCTGTTGCAAAACAGCCTTCCGAGACTATTTTGCAGAGGCACCATGGCTCCGTCCGGTGCTTAGCACCGCCCAAGATGATTGTGATTGGTTTAAAGAAATGCCAATAAACCAGAGCACATTTTTCTCCCATCCCAAAATTCTGCTTGGACTAGCCAGACTAGCTCCTACACAGCGCTGTGAAGGGAGGTCTGGCAATTCAAGACTAGATGTGACAACAGTTAAGTTTCGACACCAAATGACTAGTTAAGATTAGATAAAAGATCGTGGTTTGGGTTTAAACATAAACACACGTATCCTGGGTGAAAGTCTTGGTTTCATCCCAGGACATAAACTGCGCTCCCCGGCTTGAAAGTGCTGTGTTTTATGACCGAACCGTCCACCCCGACCTCCTCTACGCGGAGAACGGCAGTCTTACACAGCAGCAGTTACTGTGGTACATACAGCAATAAATGCGTGTAATAAATACAATTTATAGGAAATTATTTTCCGTAGCTATACCTACAAATGGTTCATGAGAACAGCATGATTTCTTCTAGCTCAGTTTCTGGTTACAATTTCAGTTGTATGCCTTTAAAAGGTTCCAATGTGGTAAATACAGTATTTCTCAGTCACTGTTAAATGGCAACTTAATGCGGTCTAAGTCTCCTCTCCTAAATCTGAGTCCAAATGTTCAGAACTATTCAGAACACTGTCATTGTCTTTCAGCCTGGAGATGCAGTGATGTACGCAGCAGTGTGTTCTGCTCCCAGAGGCTCCTCCTGCAGAACAGCTCCAGTGGAATACAGTAGCGACGCCGTAGTTTATTCTCATGTGAAGTACTCTCAACAGGACTGACAGACTTGCAAGTAAAAGGAAAAACAGGAAGCATTACAACTGGACTTGTGATCTGGCAGGGATATATACAGTGAGGACCTGCATGGGACATTAAACAGGCAAGCCAAGCAGGCTGCATGGGAGATACGTATTCTCCCCCCCTGGTGAGAATACGTGAGAATCCATTGGGCTACAGTGCTGTCAATCTGACAATTATTATTTTTTAATTGGATCAGAGTATTGTCACTTGGCTAACTGTTCTGCCAATCTTCCCAGCCCTTGCCACATGACCAAATCATGTTTCCATGATGACCATCCAAAATTCTGATGGAACCAGCACTGGAATTGTTTTTTTTTTTTAAGTGGCAGACTGAGCCTATAGGAAATGTGTATTGTATTTGGATCATAGAAATAAAATGGATAGAAAGGCCATTGACCTTTTTCCTGTTAGTATACATTGTATATACAACAACATAATTGTTAACATGCGTCAGTAGGGCTGTAAACTGTGTCACAGCTCGCTGGGAGGAGAGCCGCCTGATGCAGCTCAGGATACGTTCTCGGAGTTGCAGGGTGTGAGGAGGGACAGTTAGAGCCAGCGGCAGTGGGTCAGCAGACCGCTAACGTTAGACCCAGCCTGCTGTTCAGCTCATTCTAATAATATATTTAATTTATATAGCGCTTTTCACAAACCTAACGTCGCTTTACAGGGCAGGTAGATAATAAAAACAATGCACAACAAAGCAAAGCAAAACAAAACAAGATTTAGGCACAGATGAAAAGGGAGGGGGCGTGGGGCTATGGATAGGCAGAGGTGAAGAGATTGGTCTTGAAGCTGGACTGGACGATGGTGAGGGACTCAGAGGTGCGGATCTCTAAGGAGAGGGAGTTCCAGAGCCTGGGAGCTGTCCTGGAGAAGGCTCTTTCCCCAAAACTGTGGAGGTTGGACTTGTGGATGCAGAGGAGACCGGCTGAGGTGGAGCTGAGGGACCGTGAGGGTTGGTACGGGGAGAGGTCAGTGAGGTGTGAGGGGGCCAGATGGTGGAGGGCTTTGTAGGTGAGGACCAGGATTTTGTAGGCTATCCGGTGGAAGATAGGAAGCCAGTGGAGTTGTTTTAGGACTGGAGTGACGTGGTACCAGGATTTGGAGTGGGTGATGAGGCGGGCGGCTGCGTTCTGGACCAGTTGGAGTCGGTTGATGTTGGTAGAACTGATGCCAAGGAGAAGTGAGTTGCAATAGTCCAGTCAGGAGGAGATGAAGGCGTGAGTGAGACTTTCAGCAGCAGGGGGTGTGAGAGAGGGTCTGATTTTGGTGATGTTGCGGAGGTGAAAGAAGGAGATTTTAATGACATGACGGATGTGGGGCTCAAGGGAGAGGGTGGAATCAAAGATCACACCAAGGTTGCGGGCCTGGGGAGATGGGGAGACAATGGTGCCATTGATGGAGTGGGGTTATTGATTTTGCTGAGTGTAGATTTGGAGCCTATAATGAGGAATTCTGTTTTATCGCTGTTGAGTTTGAGGAAATTGTGATGCATCCAGGTTTTAATAGCTGACAGACAGGAGTTGATGTGGGAGAGGGGAGGATTGTGGGTGGATTTGGTGCTGACGTATATCTTGGTGTCATCGGCGTAACACTGGAAGTCCAAGTTGAAATGGCGGAGTATCTGACCAGGGGGGAGGACGTAGATGATGAAGAGGAGGGAGCCGAGTACAGAGCCTTGGGGAGTCCATGTGGATGTTTAAGAGATGAGGCTAATGTGAGGAGTTCAGTCAAATCAGAGAGGATGGAGGGATTTGGTTTAGGTGGCCGGTAAATGAGGATGACAGTCATGGAGTTGGAGTTGGTGTTGCATTCTCTGTAACCGATGCAGCATAAAAGTACGGCGGAACCAGCAAGTCAGCCAGCCGACGTTAGTTGGCTAACGTTAGCTTGTTAACTCCTGCTTAACATTACCCCCTTGACACAGAAATAGTGTGGTCGTCAGTAATAGAAGAGAACTTTCTATACATATGTAGAGTTTGCTCATGTGCCTATTTAAGAGCCGGTGCTCTCTCTGTGTCTGTATGTTGGTGGTTTCAAGCAGGATGTCCTCATTCTGTTGCAAGGAACCCATGTAACTCCACCACTGAGACTTTCAGGGGATCACAGGAACCTATTTTTGTGATCAAACTGTGTGTTTAGAAGCAGAAGTTCATTGATGTCTTTCTGTGCGGGTAAACCGCACACAGCTCATGAGCAAAACAAATCACAGAAGTTATGTAGCGATGTGGTTAGAAAAACACAAACAAAGGTTATGGGTTGATCAGACAATACATTCAAAGTATTCTCACTGCTTTACCAGTTGGCTTTAATTATATCTCCACAAAAAATAGCTTTGTCAAAGTTTATGGTAACACTTTATAATAATGGTACATGAATTGTCATTAATTCACGTATGACTTCATGCATGAAAGGGCATGCATTAATTAATGTAGTACTTCATGAACTATCAGTAATACCAAAACTGGCAAGACATTTCTGGTCTTCAGACACTTACAGAAGTTAGTAAAAAGTATATTATATATATCCTACTTGGCTGAGCATTGTTCTTAGACATAACTCTTTAAGTGCCTTATGTTGTTGTGAATAAAGCAACTATAAAAATCTGCAGTATACTGTATTTTGTGTAAATGTAGTAACCTCAGTATCATTTTGCCAACCCACTCCTCCACTGCTTTAATTCTTAATACAATTAATTGTATGCCAACATTAATCATATGTTATTTTATCAATGTTAGAGATGGACCAGGTCAGCACTTTATTTGAAGGGCCACAAACATGATGAAGTAATGTAGTAGTAATGTTTAGTTAACAATAATTAGATTTTTTGTAGAATACATTTACACTCAAAAATCAATAAAATGTGTTAAACATTAAAAAAAACAGTACGGCCAAGATTTGAACTGCTTTTTGTTCAGAATTTTTTTTTCAGTTTTTCCTGGCAAAAATCAATAAAATATGTTAAACACAGAATACATTTACACTGATGACTGGTCAGTTTTTTTGAAGAACACATGAACATCATTAAAGTGATGGTTCGGAGTCATTCACCCTAGGGTCCTTTGCACCATGACCTCGAGCCAAACACCCCCCCAGAAGCTTTTTTCACCTGGGTCTAACATTGGACGAGTTAGCGTAGAGTAGCGTTATCAGCTGAATAGCTTAGCGCAGGGGCTAACGGACCCACGTTTGTATCTCTTAAATGACCCCACTAATAATGCCCGAAATGATACCAAAGGTCTACACTAGTATATATAGGTTATGCACTCATAAAACGATGGATTGGAAAGTTTGTAAGTACACCAGAAGTTTATGTAAATAACACTTGCCTGCTGGCTTCTGCTCTCTGCTGTTGTTGTTGCTGCTGTGAGACGAGTGCTTAGGGACATCTACAAATTACAACACGGAAAAGAGATGCAACAAAAATATTTTTTAATTTAACTTATTTTTTAAAGTAAGTGCTGTAATATAACTAGCAGGAGACAAGTAATAATTGAGGTAAGTTTGGAGACATTACCTTATTTAATCATTAAATTAATACATATTTTTATTGTATCTCTTTTCGGTGTAGTAATTTATAGACGGCCCTAAGCACTCGTCTAACTGCAGGTAGCAGCAGCAGCAGCAGCAGCAACAGCAACAGAGAGCAGAAGAGAGCAGGCAAGTGTTCATAAACTTCTGGTGTACTTACAAACTTTCCAATCCATCATTTTATGAGAGCATAACCTATATAGTGTAGACCTTTGGTATCATTTCGGGCATTATTAGTGGGGTCATTTAAGAGATACAAACGTGGGTCCATTAGCCCCGCGCTAAGCTACTCAGTGGCTAACGCTACTCTACGCTAACTCACCCAATGTTCGACCCAGGTGAAAAAAGCTTCTGGGGGGGTGTTTGGCTCGAGGTCATGGTGCAAAGGACCCTAGGGTAAATTACTCCGAACCATCACTTTAATAAATCAGAAATCATGATGAATGAAATCCCTTAATTGATGCATTAATTAACGTATTGTTCCTGCTCCAGTATGTCCAAAACTCTGCCGCCAGGGTCCTCATCCACAGTAAGACCTGGCAGCACATCACCCCAACCCTCATCCACCTTCACTGGCTCCCAATTAAGTCCCGCATCACATAAAAAATCCTCCTTCTCACCTACAAATCCCTACATTCCATGACATGTAATGTCATGTAATGTAATGTAATGAAGTCAATGGTCGCAGCGCTGCGTTGAAGTCGACGTTGGGGGCTTAAAACACCATCAAGCTCCTTAGACGCTGGCCTGTTCTCCATTCCCCCCACCAGACTCTGTACCTTCGGAGACAGAGCCTTTGGCGTTGCAGCCCCATTCCTCTAGCAGACATCCGAAATGCTACATCCCTGGACATTTTTAAAAAACTCCTGAAAGACCACCTGTTTACCACAGCCTACAACCTCCCTTAGCTTAGCCACAGTAATTCTGTAAAGTGTGCATCAATGAATTCATGCTTTTTCATGCATGAAGTCATGTACCATTATTATAGTGTGTTACCAAGTTTATTTTATTGAGAAAAGTGTTATACAGCCAAACAACAAAATGATATGTATCTAACATGCATTCTTTTTGTGATAACATACTTTAACTGTAACAGAGATTCTAAGTAGTGATGTGCGATACCACTTAATTCCTATTCGATCCGATACCAAGTAATACACAGGCTGGTATTGCCAATACCGATACCAATACTTTTTACATATTTTATTTGTAGTGTGATGTGACAACTAGTTTAAAGTAAAAATAGCTGCATAATGACAAGACAATAAACTACTCTCATATTGTTTAATTATAAAGAAAATCTCAGAGACTTGTACAGTAAAACAGGTTGAAAATTACACACAAATAAAACATTTTTGACTCTTAACCTTGTCTCTTAACAGACGTGAATAACTTTCCCACAGTCAGTGATAACGCGACTATCACGCTATCTCCCTGTACCGCGATACCTTTTCCCCTGCTGCAACACTGACTCACTGATTGAAGTCTGTCTTGCCGTAGCACCTTGCGTCTTCTCGCCCTGGACCTCCTCCTCAGACCGCGCTTCATCATATCATCATATTCACTCTTATGACTTAACCTCAGATGTTTAGCGAGGTTTCTAGTGTTAACTGTATTTCACTGTCTTTCCACACACATCACACACAGCGTCACTGCTGTCTTTACAGCTAAAATACAGCCAGACATGAATCCTTTTGCAGTCAGCCATAGTCACTCTGCAGCCTGCAGTCTTTGTAGCGGGAAATTAAAGAAGGGCTGCAGCAGCGGCCGGCTCCATCACAGAGCCGCAGTGCACACACAACTGACCGGCGGAAGGAGAAGTAGTTCCTTCCCCTAACCGGATATAATTAGACTTTTCTGGTGACAACAAGTTACTTATGATAACATAAACACTCACTCCAAATTACTGAGTTTAAATATCGATCTTTTTATACGAGAATCGATACTAGAGCAGGAGACGTTGGGATCGTAAATATCGATACTTTAGTAAGAACATTTTGAGCGGGGGCTTTCTCTGCGTAGTTATTGAACTGGTTTTGGGGAAATGAGCCCAGCACAAGCAGGAGTTTTTGTGGACTACTCAACCATGGCTCACCAAAAATGATTGATTTGAATTATATATTATAGTATTGATTAAAGAAACCGACCGGATCTTACACGATCCGACACGGCACCTCCGATAAATATTTATATTATTTAATGAAAGTTTAATCGATTTTCTTACCGTTTTTTCAGCCGAAAGCTAACGAGTTAGCCATCACGGCCGTGTCTTTGGTGTCTTTGTAGCCTTTACAGAAGGTTTTATATCCAGCCTGGAAGTTGTGCCTCTTTACGGAGTTGTTCAGCAATAAATCCACACTCTTACATCCAAGATTTATCCACTTGATGTCCGTAATTTATCTCGTTTTCGGTCAGTTTTTCCGCTAGCTGTTAGCCGATTTCAACAGCTAATAGCTAATAAGCTAATGATCACAGTCATGTCTTTTCTGTCTTCGTAGCCTTTACAGAAGGTTTTATATCCAGCCTGGAGCTCGTGCGTCTTTTCGGAGTTGTTCAGCAATAAATCCAAACGGTTACATCCAAGATTTATCCACTCGATGTCCATAATTTCTCACGTTTTCGGTCATTTCATCAGCTAGGTCTATGTTGCCGTCTAATATAAATCTCCCATGATGCTTTGCAAGTGTGTTTACGTTTTTCATCAATGGGAATCCATGTCCGTCCGTCACACAAAGTGGAAAGGTGTGTTCAAAGACCGCAGGAAATGCGAAAACCAAGCGAGAACAAACAGTAAAGTGAAAAAGAGAGATAATGGCGTCACTGTTTAGATATTTGGGATACATTTGGGCCTTTTTTTGAAGAAATGTAAATAGTTTGTCATTTATATGAGTTATAACGTTCATACTGTTTATTTTTGCACTGGATGACTCCAAATATATAGGAGAACTGTTTTAGACAACACAAATTCTTGTGTACCATTTCTCTGTGTGTGATATCAATACATTTGAACATTATTATTTTGATTATTGGCAAAAGCGTCTGGACTTTTTTTGAAAAAATGTATATATTTTGTCAACTTTATAAGTTATAATGTTTATTTCTTCACAGTTTGACACCCAAGACATATGGGAACTGATTTAGACAGGAGATTGGCTTAGCTTTTATTGTTCTGTGTGTGATATCAATAAATATCTGTGAGATTCATTTTCCGTTTTATTTATTTATTTGTTTTTAAGGTCATACAACCTTTTTTACATTCAATTGACCTCACTACAGCACAAATATTCTAAAAGCCCAGTTTTTCCTGAAAAAAATGATGTACATTGATTGAATGTGGACAACAGGGTTGATGTTTTACAAGCTTTTTTAGAAAATAAAACCAGACGGAAAAGTAATTGTAAAAATGGCCTTAGGTTCCTGAGGGTTAATATAACATTATATTGAGCCATTTACCTTTGAGGAAGTTAGAGAAATTTGTAAAACCCACATATGGACATAAAGGTTGAGCAATAGCACTGATTTATGAAAACAAATTAAAATGACAATACGGACATACAAGGTTTCTGCCCGACAGCGACGATATCAAAACTGATAAGCTTCATGAACAAAGTGATGAGTGTTGATTGGAGAGTTCATATGCCTAAAACTATCACTTGCTATATAACCTCTGGGCATATTTACTTAAACTCACTCTAAGCAAATGAACCCTGGTGATTTTGCTAATTTTTAACGTGATCATCATTATTTGCAATGAAAATCTCCAACAACATCTGCATTTCTTTGGAAGTCAAAACCAAAGAAAAAGAGAAGCACAATACCTTTGACACTTAGAGAGACCCCCCTCTCCAAACTCCACCATGTTGGAGTGTGAGCTTCTTCAGAAGTACGCAGCCCAATCTGAAAAGTAGACGTCAGAGATGTGTAAATGATTCATCGGTTCCTTCCTCTGCACAGAAAAACGAGGGTTCTTCTCCATCCAGTGGAACACTTTGGATGCTGAATCATACTTGTAAACAGAAGAGAGCAGCTCAGGTCCCCCTCCTAAGGTCTGTCGGTAGCAGGAGAATTGCAGCGCCACTTGGCTGTCGTAGAAGCAATGTAAAGTCCCATTGTCCCCAACACTGGCCGAGATAACCCCAGTGTCCCGTCAGGCTGCTGCCTCCTGGATCACTGCTGGCAGATGGACTAGGTCAAGAAGAGACAATGTTAGAGAAACACAAGCTGAGATTTCATTATTCCACTGAAAATATCTCATATCAATACAATTACATACTCCACAGAGGATCATATACAGGTGCATCGTCTCGGCTGTTTTTAGAACTGAACGCTTTGAGCAATAGAGCTGACACCAGGTTAAAAATGAGGTTACATTTGATTGGTTGCTAAGAGGGTCAAACTGTGGGATGCTTTAAACATCCGTCTTTGCCTTCAGTCTGACAATCCCACTGTGTGTTTTACAAATATGGCAGCAGATTAGAATCTGCTGAAGAACTAACGCGTTCTTTTCCTGCCATGTGGTTTCAAAAAGCTTCATTATGAACTTGTTTAACTTCCTTATAGAACAGAGATACCACGAACACAGGACAGACCGCGGGCTTGAAAACGTACCCAAACATTGGGGAAGAGTTATAAATAAAAGGACAGGGCGTTTACGGTAAGAGGGCTTTATAGAGTGTATGTTAAGGCTTACTTAATCAGTTTGCTTTCGTTACAATTATCTTACGTGTTTATAATTTATTTCTTATGATTTTTATGTTTTGTTCATTACTGGATACTAATCCCCTTTAGACATGTTTTATGATATATACTGTAAAAATAATTTTCTCTGAAAAAAAAATGTGTCTGATATGTTTTTTGTCCAACAAAAAAACATTCAATACCTTTAGTTTAAAGGACTAAAGTTGCATCTAGTTGCTATGAATGTGCCGATATTTTACATTTTAAAAAGGTGTAACTGCTGGACACAGGATGTCTCCTACTTCACTGAAAAGTCCATACAGTGTACATACGTATGATGCATATGATCCATCATACTGGATCATGATTGGCTTCCAAACTGTGATGTCACAATACCCTGCTCGCACATACACGTTTAACAGTAAACTGAAAGAGAGATTTAAGGTCAGTGCAGAGAAACTTTCCTCCCTCAGTAAATGAATGTGAAAACAACCTCTAGTATCAACAGTGAAGCTCAAACATCAAACTCAGGTAACAATAACCCCCCCCAAAAAAATGACCACATTGGCTCCTAGAGGGGGCAAGTGGAACATATGTGGTTGGCAGGAGTCAACTGATTATACGAGATTAGGGAGAATGGCGGTGTGTGCATGCACACTGGATCTCTGATCTGATAAAAGAAGCGCTGGGGAACTTAAAGTGTCACACTTTGTTCTACATACTGTATGTGGTCAACGCCCCGCACTGTCAGTTTGGGGAAATACATCTCGGCTCTGTCAACGCTGACTACTTTTCACACCCAGCAGCTTCAGAAATGTCAAAAAGTCAGCCAACGACGCAGTAATGGTAGACTGACTCTTAATGTGGACTGGACAAAAGACATGGCCGTGGGCTGCAGGATGGGTCAGATACATTTGCTTTACTGTGCACCTTGGCGTTTAACTGCATTCTTCAATATGCATGGATCACAACGTGCATGTCTGACCATCTGAGCTGCTGTATCCGACTGTGACAGATGAGGTGATTCCTTCCACAAAAACAAAGAGCATCAGAAGAATAGTAACTTATGCCATCTGAAATTATTTGAGGCATGCTTTGACTGATATTGTCTCTGGTACAGATATCAGGTGGGGAAAGATTTGAGCTTCCTTGCATGAACTAATACTCCGCCCCTTAACAATAAAAGCCCCTTTACACTGATTTAGAGCGCCATTGCTGTTGCAGCGTTATACGCACAATGAGGAGCTTCACCTTAATATCAGCTTTACTTCTCTGCAGCCTCAGTAAGTCCTGGTAATGAATTTTTCTGAGCAGCAAATATAATTCTAATCTGTCTTTTATCCAGTAACCCACCATTATTTTTAACACTCAGATGACTTAGTATTGTACACATTTAGAAGTGTCTTTATTGAGGAGTAAAGCTCTTTCTGTCTCTGCTGTTTGTTTCAGGCTGGATCTCTGTCTCAGCTTCTGAGTCTCACACTGTGGAGGTCCAGTCTGGTGGAGACGTCACTCTGATGTGCTCCAACATTTCCAGCGTTCCAACTACAACAGAATGGTTCAGAGTGATCAACAGAACAAAGCCCAGCTGCATCTCCTCTATGTACGGGTCTGATGGCAAACCTTCGTTCTGTGATGGATTTCAAAATGGATTTGAGATGAGCTCCAACATCTCTACGGTCTTTCTTAAAATCAAGAGAGTGGATTTATCTGACTCTGGACTGTATTTCTGTGGATTTTACATAGAAGGACATACAGTCATCGCTGGTGCAACATATTTAAAAGTTCAAGGTAAGATTGTAGTTAAGCCTCAGAGATCTGTTTCCATCATATTTACAGTTTATCTCACATTTATTGTCACAGTCATATGAAAACAGCATAAAGACAAACAAGAAACCAATATGTTTCAAATTATTTCATTTTTGTCTTTTTAAAGGTAACAGTGAATCTGATTTTGGAGTGGATTTAAATACTGAAAGTAAGGTTCTCCTTTTTCACTGTGCAAGTTTCCACAGAGCCAGTCATTTAAATCTTAACCATCTTAAAAACTCTTTCATTTGTCTTGTAGAGGAGTCTGATGGAATGACAAACGTGATGATTGTGATCCTTGGTTCTCTGACTGTTCTGACTGTTCTCACTATAGTGGTCATTGTTCTGACTGTTAAAATCAGGAAACTTCAGACAGGTACAGCTGATCTATAATTTGATGCACATGATGGATAAATCCAAAGCAAAATATATGGTCAATAGTAATAAACTAATAAAACTTGATGATTTTTCCATTTAGCTGTGATTGAAGAACCGCAGCCAGAAAGAAACAAGGTGAACCCAGCATTAACTTATATAAACTGTGTGTGTGTGTGTGTGTGTGTGTGTGTGTGTGTGTGTGTGTGTGTGTTGTTTTTTTTTTTTTTTTTTTTTTTTTTTTTTTTTTTTTTTTTTTTTTTTTTTTTAAAAATGCTTTCAAATACATAACAAATCTGTTAATGGTCTGTGTTCGAGCTGCTGCAAACAGCGTAAATTCAGGCATGCAGGAAGTCATCATATTCAAAGTAAAATGATCTTCAATAATTCCTAATGTTAAACTCTAATTTCAGCTGTGATCTTTAAAGTGACAGTTTAGGTTCTTTAAGCCAAATTACTGGTTTTGCCAGCATTTGCTAGACCAGCTGAACCCAGCCCCTCCTCACCCAGAAAAAGATAGTATAGGTTGATTATGCAAGCAGCTCATAACGACCCACAGTTAGGTTTCTTGTTAGGCGGCCACCTCATGGCTGAAGTAACTATCACCAGAGCAAACGAGGAAGTAAGGTTACAAAGTATAGGAGCGCAAAATTCTGTGTGAGTACGAGGCAGCCTGGGGGGGTGGATGGGTCGAACAAACACAGTCCCGTGTGAAACCAAAAGCTGTCATTTTGAAATTAACAGAGTTTTAGTCCTTTGCGCAATGAAATCCGTGTTATGTCACATTGTTATTTTAGTAGTTTTAAGTGACTTATTTTAAACCAATCCCTGATATTCTACTAACCCTAACTAAGTATTTGCGCTGCCTATTAACTACATATAACTACTCACTTTTCACAATGTTTACTATGTGTTTAAAACTGCACCTGTTACAGTAAAGACCTCATATTATGCTCAGTTTTAAGGCTCATCATTGTATTTACAGGTTGTACCAGAATAGGTTTACATGGTTTAATAAAATAAAAACACCATATATTTGTTGTACTACACATTGCTGCAGCTCCTCTTTTCACCCTGTGTGTTGAGCTCTCTGTTTTAGCTACAGAGTGAGGCATCTCACTTCTGTTCCATCTTTGTTGGGAGTCAAACATTCACCGTAGCTAAGTAAGGACTACTAGCCAGTCAGAAGCAGAGTAGGGCGGGGCCTGACAAGCAAGCTAGCTTGGTTTGAGGGCGTGCCACGCTAGGAGCTAGCCAAGCATTATAACTTGTGTTACAAAGTGACGCAAAATGATGCGTGTTCATCACTGGACTACAATAGAGCTGTTTGGAGCAGTTGGTGAACAGTGTTTTCTGTTGGAGATGGTAAGTCCCTTTGGGGTGGACTTTGGACTTTTTCACTTTGTAAACCTATAACATGCACAAAAAAGATATATAACACAATAAAGGAAAGGGGAAAAGCCAAAAAGCATAATATGAGCACTATAAATAGAACAGTCACATGATTAATCCGCCACTGTGCGGCAGTAAATAGAACGGTTCTACTGTATGTGTCGTTTTGGGAGTCTTTGGCAATCTACCTTTTCTGTTTGAGGACGTGTAGTCCGAAACAAATGAAAATACCCCATCAGCTCAATCTGAAGATATTTTGTAAAGAAGGAGAACGTATGGCCTTTTTGCCAAGCAAGTTGCATGAATTACAATCAACCAACTGTTACAAAATCAAGTCAAAACTATTTTGAAATTAAAATATAACCACTGTAAGGTGTAGCAATTTTAGATCTGTGACCTATGTCCTATGAGTTTCAACAATCAGTTTTTTTTAGTTTCAATTTAAAGAGTCCCTATTATGCTTTTTTTGGATTTTTCCTGTCTTTTAGTGTGTTAGATAGTTTTTTGTGTATGTAATAGATGTATAAAATACCAAAAAACACGTCACTCTAAATAGAGCTTTCTCTTCCACAGACAGCACTTTTTCTCAACTGCCTTAAACGCCTCGACCACATTCCCGTTTGTAATTCCTCAATAAGTGATGTCACAGATTGAGAATGCCAGCCCAGTTTGTGCTGCCCATAGGTGCTGCCGGAGCAAGCACAGCACACCCAGTGGCTTGTGAATTTGGTTGACCAATCACAACAGAGAGGGCCAGCTGACCAATCAGATTCCTTTGTTGTACTACAAAAAACTTGGCTAACTCAGCTACAGAGTGTGTGTGATTCATTGTGTTACTCTGAATATTCTGATTTACAGGATCTGGGCTCAGATGAACTGAACTACGCAGCTCTAAATTTCCAGGTGAAACCCAAAAGAAGCCGCAGGCCTGCATCAGAGAGAGAGATGGAGACACATGTTGTGTATGCTGCCACCAGATAGACTCAGGAAACATCTGGAACTGCAGCTCAGAGTGGAACCAATGCTTCATTATGTTAATCTGCTGATGTGTTTTTATATGTGGGAGGAGTCTACTGCCAAAAAATAAATTTGGGGAATTTACGGTCTCATGTGTCTCTCTCTAGGTCAAAGTGTCCGTCTTTCTTATTTGTCTGAGAGGAAACAGAGCATGCTTAATGTGTGATGGAGGAAAAGGCAGAAAAGACACTGATGGCTGCTACTAGACTTATTGTTTGACAGGAAGAGACAGCGAGGTGTGGTCTGAACACAACTGAGGTGAAGACCGTGAGGTGTCTGAGGTCAAAGCTCTGTGCAAAGTAAAAAAAAAGAAGAAATGAAACTAGCCTACTTGTTTTGCAAAATGAAACTGCTGTACAGGACTGCGGTTCTCACAGAACACGATGAATGTTCCCTTAAAACATATCAATCACTCATCACCTTACACAAACTCACTTAACTACTTTACCTTCGTACGCTACGTCAACATTTGCATTCAAAACTGAACAGAAAGGCCTGATGCAGCTGCTTCATTTTCTATTTTGCACATGCTCATCTATCAGGTTCCTGATTTTGAGAGCTGTTAACTGAAATAGTTTCACTAGAGTGCAGGGAAGTACGCTGGAATTAGTAAGTGGTATTCTCATCATCAAGAGCACAACCAGCAGCATAAAGGAGAATGGTAATAATATCAAACAATACTACGAGTCCACAGCCATGTTAGTGTCTCTGTGAGGCTATATTTAGACTCTGAGATGCTTTAAGTTACTGTAAGTACATTAGCATGCTAACATGGTCAAAGCATCAATGATAGGGGACATAACTAAGTCCCTTAAGACTCTCCAGCTGCTCCAGCGTGTTCTGACAAGAACTAAGAAAAGAGATCATATTTCTCCTGTATGAGCTTCTCTGCATTGGCTTCCTGTAAAATCTAGGATTGAATTTAAAATCCTTCTCCTGACCTACAAAGCTCTAAATGGTCAAGCGCCATCATATGTTGAGAGAGTACCTTATTGTCCCACTAGAGCACTATGCTCCTAGCCTGGGTAAACCCTGACGGACTTCAGGCAAATTTGAGATTTGCTCTGCAAGTCAGTCTGGCCAAGAGCCCATTCAAACACATTTCCAATGTCCCCAAAATCAAGGCACCAATCACAACCGTTGAGGCAGGCTTTACACGATGACAATAGTACAGCAACAGCAAGCAGTTTTTTTGTTTACATTCAACATGATGGCCACCAAAGCGCAGCAACCCATTGATGCCGCTGTCGCTGCTACGTCACCCGGATCATTGGTCTGATTGTTTGAAGGACTATCCAATTGCGCCCAGAGGCATTTGAGCAGCGTCCGTTGGTGACGCCCCTTTGGAAATGAGCTGTGAACAAGCCTTTCCCAGACCCACTCTCAGCTACAACTGAGAAGGGTCTGGTGTCAACCAGGCTACTACGCTCCCAGAATGCAGAGTTACTTGTGGTTCCTAGAGTCTCTAAAAGTAAAATGCTATCAGGCTCCTCTCCGGTGCAACCAGCCCCCGGTCTGGGTTCGGGGGGGCAGGCACAATCACCACATTTAAGAGTAAACTTAAAACTCTCCTCTTTGATAAAGCTTATAGTTCGGGAGTGAGGAGTTGCAGCGTTCGCCTAAGCCGGCGGGGGAGGGTGTGTACAATCACGGCGCACCCCCTCCCTATCTCTGCTTCTCTGTAGCTCTTAGCTATGCGGTTATAGTTTTAGACTGCCAGGGGACTTCCTTTGACACACTGAGCTCCTCTCTGCTCTCTCTTTCCATCTGTGTGCATCCATGTCCCAGAAATGCTTTTTACTAACCTAGCTCTGGGGAGCTTATTCTGCGGAGTCCTTACGTTTTTTTTATCGCCCAGGATGTTTCCTTGGATTAGGGTGGCACCGAAATCATGGTTGCAGCTGTCGCCGTGGTCCTACTGCACTCCCTGCTACACTCTGCGATGCCCTGCTACGTCCTGTAATGCCCTGCAGTGCCCTGCTATGCCATGAACTACTACCACTACTGTTATTGCCACTGTTCATCACACCCCCAACCGGCACTGTCAGACACTGCCTACCAAGAGCCTGGGTCTGTCTGAGGTTTTTTCCTAAAAAGAGAGTTTTTCCTTGCCACTGTCTGCTTGCTCTTGGGGGAATTACTGGAATTGTTGGTTCTTTGTAAATTATAGTGTGTGGTCTAGACCTACTCTGTCAAGTGTCTTGAGATAACTCTTGTTATGATTTGATACTATAAATAAAATTGAATTGAATTGAAATCACATATCACAGAAATCCATCTACTAACAATGGCTAACCTGGCTAGCGCTAACCCACAATGATAATCCACCTTGTAAAGTCCCATTATGCACTATAAATAGTCCACAGCCATGTTAGTGACTCTGTGTTGCCGTACGTTAGCATGCTAACATGGTCACAGTATCCATGTTAGCGGACATCACATTTCATAGCAATCCATCCAACAGTTGCTGAGATATCTCAGTTAAAACCACATATGTCAACCTCACAGTGGTGCTGGAGGAAGAGTCAGGGGATCTCTAAAGTCATTAGGCTTCATCCTCTGAGGACCATGAATATCTGTACAAGATGTCACGACACTCCATATTTCATGATATACTGTAGTCTAGACCCAAGAGGTGGACCTTTGACTGACTGACTGGCATTGCCATCGCTCTAGTGGAAAAAAGAAAATGTGAATTGGATGCCCTGGTGACCTAGTGGTAGAGCGCACGCCCATGCATAGAGGCTCAGTTCTTGACACAGAGAATGTGGGTTTGATTTCGACCTTTCCGACCTGCATGTCATTCCCCCCCTCTCTCCCCTTTCATGTGGAAGCTGTCACAAAAAGGCCTAAATGAAAAAAAAAAAGTTTAATTAATGCACATCTTCAGTTACTATTGTGAATATTAAGAATTGGTTCATGGAGAGTTGGTGCTGCAAATTCTCTAGTCGGGTGCCATTAAATCATTGCAGATGATGTCATTATAAAGAGTGACGATCAAATCGTGGGAAACAATATATTAAACATGAAATATTACATTTATGTTTATTTCAGGTATTAATTGGGGGAGATGTTTTCATCTGCCGCCGTAGCGAAGCGTAAAAACTTTTTGCGATATCAAAATATTTTAAGTTTCCACAATTGCTTTTCATGTACTGTAAATAGAAGTGGAGAATGGTACTGAAATCTAAAAAAGGCAACTTGATACATGACAACCTTTAGAATGAACCCAAACACTGTATCCAGAGATTGCAGCATCAAAATATGATTCCACAGGTCCCTCGCTTTTATTCTTGTCATATTTTAAATGTCATACCAGACTGTTCTGGGTTAGGTGAGGGTTTTCAGTGATGGCTGTATAAACCTCCAGGAGTCACTGAGGAGTTCTTCTTCATGTATCCACAATTCTTAGTGATGTTTGTCTCAAATTGGATCTGACACAAATATAAAATGTTATCATCAGATGTTGAGTCTCCAAGAACAAAACGTTTCTGAGCTTAACTATGTGCAAAAAGTCGCTGTGAGCGGCAAGATAAAAATCTAAAAACACCCCGCCTCTCTAAACTCCTTTATAAGAGCTCAGCGGTAGAAACTATTCTTGCAGTGAAACGATTAAACACAGAATGAGGAACTTCACCTTGATAACAGCTTTGCTTCTCTGCAGCATCAGTAAGTACTGACACTTGGTTATTCTCAGCACCAAATCATGTGGCAAATAACCCACAAATAAGAACAGAATTGTTGTTGTTGTTGTTGTTGTTGTTGCCTTAATACAGTAACTGCTGCATTATACACTGAGACATTATACACTCTGTCTCTGCGGTTTGTTTCAGGCTGGGTCTCTGTGTACGGGTCTACTAGCAATGCTTCCTTCTGTGATGGATTTCAAAATAGAATTGAGATGAGCTCCAACATCTCTACTGTCTTTTTTAAAATCAAGATACTGAATTCCTCTGACTTTGGACTGTATATCTGTGGATTTAATCAAAGCAACCATACAGTCCTTGTCAATGCAAAATATCCACAAATCCAAGGTAAGATTGTAGTTAATCCTCATATCTGTGTTTCTCATCATATTTACAGTTTCTCACATTTATTTTCACAGTAGTATAAAAAACAGCATGAAGACAAATAAGAAACAAATGTGTCAAATTATGTAATTTATATATGTTTTAAAGGTGACGGTGTATCTGATATTGGAGTGAATTCAAAGACTGAAAGTAAAGTTCTCCTTTTTCACTGTGCGAGTTTCCACACAGCCAGTAATTTCAGTCTCAACCATGTCTTCTAAAAACAGACTCTAATTCTGTCATTTGTCTTGTAGAGGAGTCTGACCAAATGACAAACGTCAAGAGTTTTATCCTGGGTGCTCTGACTGTTCTGACTATTTTCCTCACAATAGTCATCATTGTTCTGGCTGTTAAAATCAGGAAACTTCAGACAGGTACAGCTGATCTATAATATGATGCACATGATGGATAAATCCAAAGCAAAGTATAAGGTTATTAATAATTAACTGATTCAACTTTTATCTTTTTTTCCCCTTTAGCTGTGAATGAAGAACTGCAGCCAGAAAGAAACAAGGTGGTGTTTGAACAACCTAGGTTTAATTTTTGTAGCTTTATTCATAGTTTTAATTTAAATTGTGCTACGCAGCTGGGATTCTATTCAAGATGATTTTTGTTCTTAGCTAAACTACAACTACTAAAAAAAGGTTCCTTTGTAGAACTACCAACAAATCCACCAATTTTACAGATTTTTTGCTAACTCATCAACAGTATGTGTGTGATTCAGTGTGCGACTCTGATTTACAGGATCTGGGTTCAGATGAACTGAACTACGCAGCTCTAAATTTCCAGGCAAAACCCAAAAGAAGCCGCAGGCCTGCATCAGAGAGAGAGCTGGAGACACATGTTGTGTATGCTGCCACCAGATAAGACTCAGGAAATATCTGGAACTGCAGCTCAGAGTGGAACCGATGCTTCATTATGTTAATCTGCTGATGTGTGTTTGTGTGTGGATAATGTGTGGGAGGAGTCTACTGGCAAAAAATAAATTTAGAATGTTTCTGTCGGTCAGAGTGTTCGTCTTATTTTGTCTGAGAGGAAAAAGAGCATGTTCAATGTGTGATGAGGAAGAGAACTAAAGGACACTGATGGCTGCCAAAGTTATTTTAGGGCGAGTGAAATGGTGTGATGGTGTGTGGAGGAAGGAGGGAGTGATACACATCATTTGTTTGACAGGAAGAGACAGCACAGTGTGGTCTGACAACAACTGAGGTAAAGATCATGAGGTGTCTGAGGTCAACACTCTGTGGAAAGTATAAAAGTATAAAAAGTAAGCAGCTTACTGGTTAATGACAACATGAAACAATTGCTATTCTCACAGAACACGGACAATGCTCCCTCAAAACATGTATATCAATCTCTGACACTGTTAAATCACTCCACTCATCATCACTTCACATTTACTCACTTAAATAGTTTACCTTCATACATTATGTCGACATTTGCATTCAAAACTAAACAGAGAGGCCTGATGCAACAGCTTCATTTTCCATTTCTTTTCTTCATTTTGAACATACTCAGCCATAGGGCGTTTTCACACATGAAAGTCCGAACCAAGGTCCGGACCAAGGTTCATGTTTTTGTTACATTGTATACATTTGATCTGGTAAGTTTTGGTTTCACACTGCAGTTTTGCAAGCGCGCTAAAGATCTCTACGTGACAAAACTACGTCCTGTCGTCATCACATACGTGAGCTGCGTCTCCAGATAATTATAATTGATTGGTTTGTAGGCGGGCATCCCCGTCCCTCTCTCTGTGTCGGAGTTTTTTCCAACTGACTGCTGCTCTCCCCTTTTGTTGTGATGTTGAGATGCAAGATACGGGAACTTTCTTTCTGGAGCATTTATTCAGAGACAAACTGAAACCTACACTGTACATTTACTACCACTTAACAAATAAACTGCTGATGTATTCTCTGCTCTGATAGCTGACAGCTGTCTGCTCTGAGCGCATTCACCGTCTCTCTCTCTCTCTCTCTCTCTCTCTAAGCACCGAGCTGTTCCTTAAGGGAGCTTCCCCGGTCTTGTAACACAAGGGGAGCCTGCCAGAGCTTCTTGTATTTGGTCCGAAAGTCCGAACCATCCAAAAAATTCTTTCACACTACAAACGAACCGGACCATGGTTCAGTTTGGTCCGGACCGAGACCACCTCTTTTTATCGGACCAAAATTTGGTCTTTTGATCCGGACCATGGTCCGGGGGAGGTTTCACACCTGTAATTTTGGTTCGGATCAAACTAAAAAGTCTGAAAGTCCGGACCAAACGAGGTATGTGTGAAAACGCCCATAGTCTACACTATCAGGTTCCTGATGTTGAGAGCTGTTCACTGAAATAGTTTCACTAGAGTGCAGGAAAGTGAGCTGGAATACCTATTCTCATAATCAAGAACTCAAACAGCAGCATAAAGCAGAATGGGGATGTTAAACTAGATTATATGGTATTTTTCCATTACATGGTACCTGCTCGACTCGCCTCGACTCCACTCGTCTTTTTTGGTTTTCCATTATGAAATAAAGTACCTGGTACTAGCTGACAGGTACTTTTTTTTAGTATCCCCTCCGTCGAGGTTCCAAGCGGGCTGAGGCGATACCAAAAGGTGACGTGAAAACCTGCTGACTACTGATTGGTCGGAGAGAATCGTCACTAATCACTGCATCATCATTGTTAGCGACAGATGGGGGTGTCCTGAACAAACCCGCCAGCGGTGTTTTTTTTGCTGCCTCCAGCTTCTTTTGAAACAAAATGTGTCTTCTGGCAGTGGCAAACAGCAGAGAAAAACACACCTACGACATTCTGTGTGTCGCGTTAGGTCACGGCAGTTTCCTGCCACGTCGCTATGACGACCAGCCACGCTCGCTTCAAGCATGAGGCGGTACTGAATCTGCAATGGAAAATGGAGGACGGGGCACCGCGGCCGAGACGAGTAGAGCTAGTACTAGCAGTGGGTAAGCGCCAATAGTGCGTCCGGAAGTCGGATTTTCCAAGGTCAAAGTCGGAAACACACCCCCTGACCTCATATTTCCAAGCTCGGAACTCAGACAATCTTGCAATACCCTGAGCACAAAATCCAACATGGCTGCTCTGTGCATCAACAGTTGTGAAAGCTGTAGTAACATGAGGTTGTTAGCACTTCTGTCTTATTTGTGTCTCACTAAATCAGGCGTACACACATTCCTGTCCAACTTCTATCTGTGGACATGTTGTTACGCTTTTTGCATGCACCAAAAACAGTGTTATCCATTGTTAACTGTTGGTATTACTAACAATGGTTAACCTGACTAGAGCTAACACACAATGATAAATCTGCTTTGTAAAGTACCATTATACACTATGAAGAGTCCACAGCCATGTTAGTGACTCTGTGTGGCTGTATTTAGACTCTAAGATGCTTTGAGCTATAGCATGCTAACATGGTCACAGTATTCATGTTAGCAGACATCACATTGTATAGCAATCCATCCAACAGTGGCTAAGATATCTCACTTAAAACCAAGAAAGTCAACCTTACAGTGGTGCTAGAGAAGAGTCTCTACAGTCACAAGTCTTCATCCTCTGGGGACCACGAATATCTGTACAAAATATCATGACAATAATAGTTGAGATATTTCAGTCTGGACTCAAGGTAATGGACATTGCTTCGGTGGAGAAAAAAAATGTCCATCCAAATGTAGCTCAAATTTCCAAAACAAAAAATGCAAATTTATGCAAATTCCCATCCATCTATTGTTAGGTACATATTAAGAGTTGGTTCATGGAGAGTTGGTGCTGCAAATTGTCCAGTTGTTTGCCATTAAATCATTGCAGATGATGTAATTAAATCATTGCCAATCAAATCTCAGAGAATGGAAAACATGAAATATTGTGTTTATGTTTATTTCAGGTATTAATGTGGGAAACCTTACAGTCTCATTGATCAGTACATATCTGATGTTTTCATCTGCCACCACAGCCAAGCGTAAAAACATTTTTGCAGTATTTCGACTTCTTTCAAGTTTCAACATATTATTTTTATGTAAATTGAAAAAAAGGAAATGGCTTCAATAGAGGTGGAGAATGGTTCAGAAATCTGTAAAGGCATGTTGGTGGTCATGAAGGTGTCTTAAAATGATGGCTGTATATAACTGCAGGAGTCAATGAAATTGTTTGTGAAAACTTATCTCATATTGGATCTGACAGATATAAAATGTTAAAATAAGATGTTCCAAGAACCAAATGTTCCAGAACTTGAAAAAGGCATTGCATTGGTAGTTCGCTATGAGCGGCAAGATGAAAAAAAGACAGCCCGCCTCTCTAAACTCCTTTATAAGAGCTCAGCGGTACAAACTATCCTTGCAGTGACACGTTTAAATGCACAATGAGGAACTTCACCTTTGTAACAGCTTTACTTCTCTGCAGCCTCAGTAAGTACTGATACTCGGTTATTCTCAGCATTGAGATATTGTTGTCATTGCAGTAGGCTAAGTGCTGCATGATACACTCAGGGGTAACTCTCTTTCTGTCTCTGCTGTTTGTTTCAGGCTGGATCTCTGGCTCAGCTTCTGAGTCTCACACTGTGGAGGTCCAGTCTGGTGGAGACGTCACTCTGATGTGCTCCAACAATTCTAGCACTCCAACTCTGACAGAATGGTTCAGACTGATCAACAGAACCAAGCTCAGCTGCATCTCCTCTATGTACCCTGATAAAAATGCTTCGTTGTGTGATGGATTTCAAAATAGATTTGAGATGAGCACCTACGACTCTGCTGTCTTTCTTAAAATCAAGAGAGTGGATTTATCTGACTCTGGACTGTATTTCTGTGGAATTTACAGGAAAAAACATAGTCATTTCCAATGCAATACATTTAAAAGTTGAAGGTAAGATATAAGTTAAGTATTAGAGATCTATTTTTCTCATCATATTCACAGTACACATCTCACATTTATTGTCGCAGTTGTATGAAAACAGCATGAAGACAAAAAAGAAACCAATATGTGTCAAATTATGTCATTTATTTATTTATTTATTTATTTTTCAGTTTTAAAGGTGATGGTGAATCTGATATTGAAAGAAAGCCTGAAAGTAAGGTTTCCACTTTTCCACTGTGCAAGTAACCACAGAGCCAGTCATTTAAATCTTAACCATCTCTTTTAAAAACTGACTCTAATTCTGTCATTTGTCTTGTAGAGGAGTATGATGGAATGACAAACGTCATGATTGTGATCCTGGGTGCTCTGACTGTTTTGACTGTTTTCCTCACAATAGTCGTCACTGTTCTGGCTGTTAAAAACAGGAAACTTCAGACAGGTACAGTTGATCTAATTCCATGCACATGATGGATAAATCCAAAGCAAAGTATATAATTAACTGATGAAACTTTTGTCTTTTTTTCCCTTTAGCTGTGAATGAAGAACAGCAGCCAGAAAGAAACAAGGTGAACCCAGCATTAACTTATATAAACTGTGTGTTATGGTTTTAAAGATGCTCAACCAGAAGACATCTTGTCAGGAAAGAGAACGTGTAGCCTTCCTGTTAGTTACAATTGTTATTTAAAACTAAAATATAACCTGTATGATGCAGTAATTTGAGTTATGTCATACAATGTGGCCTATGTCAAAATGGTGTTTGAACAACCTAGGTTTAATTTTTGTAGGTTTTTCATAGTTTTGTTCTTCGCTAAACTAAAACTGCTAAAAAACTCTCTCTCTGTGAAACTACCAACAAATCCACCAATTTCACAGATTTTTTGCTAACTCAGCTACAGAGTGTGTGTGATTCAGTGTGTGACTCTGAATACTCTGATTTACAGGATCTGGGCTCAGATGAACTGAACTACGCAGCTCTAAATGTCCAGGCAAAACCCAAAAGAACCCGCAGGCCTGCATCAGAGAGAGAGCTGGAGCCACATGTTGTGTATGCTGCCACCAGATAGACTCAGGAAACATCTGGAACTGCAGCTCAGAGTGGCCCTGATGCTTCTTTAGCCTATGTTAATCTGCTGATGTGTTTTTGTGTGTGGGTGGCAGGTGGAAGGATTCATTGGCATTAAATAAATTTGACATCGGTTTTTACTGGCTCATGTGTCTCTCTCGGTAAAATTGTGTATTTTTTTTATTTTCTATGAGAGGAAGAAGGGCATGCTAAATGTGTGATGGAGGAAGACACAGACAGGACACAGACGGCTGCCAGACTAATTTATAGGGCGAGTGAAATGGTGTGGTGGTCTGTGGAGGGAGGAGTGAGTGATCACTTGTTTGACAGGAAGAGACAGCACAGTGTGGTCTGAGAACAACTGAGGTAAAGTTCATGAGGTGTCTGAAGTCAACACTCTGTGGAAAGTATCAAAGGAAGCATTGATACTAGCTTACATATTTATGATAAAATTAAACTGCTATATTTAGACTTCAACATCTGCAAAGAGGCCTGATGCAATTGCTTAATTTTTGCCAGAGTACACTGCTCTCCATTTTATCCATACTCAGCTATAATCTCAGGTTACACTCTCAACTATCAGGTTCCTGACATGTGTGCACTGAAACAGTTTCACTAGAGTACAGGGAAGTAAGCTGGAAAAAGAAAGTCATTTAGGCAATTATTTGTGCTAGGTCGTTCAGCACGCTAACATGGTCACAGTATCTATGTTAGGGCTCATACAATTTAATTGCGATCCATCCAGCAGCTGCTGTGATATTGGGATTCATCCTCTGGGCACTATTATCACTAATTTTGACCAGGCACGCCTACGCCACGAATGGCGCCAGCCATCTCGGCCATTCAAGATAATGCTCATTATGGTACGTGTCCATATAGGCGTTTTTTTTTTTTACAGAAGGTATCACCCACACTTTCCAGCATTGCATGCTAGTGGGCTTGCCATTAGCAGTTTATCTTCAATGACCACTGACAAGCAAAGAAAACAGGCCACACCCTCCTACAACCGCGATGGCTGCACCTGATTGGACAAACGCTTCATGCTGGACTGTCTGCTTCTGAATTTTACAACACACCATAGTGGCGGCTCGTTTGGAAAACTATTGATTATTTTACGAAAATAGTTCTCTGAAATGTGTTTCTGTAAACAGTTTATGCGAAAAATAGACTATGCAGTTGATGAATCTGACTTCATTTCAGATCGACAACAGTTAGTTTGAAAAGATCTTCATGACTTTTTGAGAGGCATTTGCATAAAGTAGCCTGGATTCAATTTTATACAAATGAGGAGTGGGCAACTCCACACCCCGCTTCTTCAAAGTCCCCGCGACGTTACCAGAATGCATTGCATGGCTGCTCCCATTAAAAATGAATGGGAAGCGGGAAAAGGTCGCATGACAGTGGATATGTACTATTATTCCACCAACCACGAGGCAGCACATTCAAGGAGTGAGAAGAGGCTCTCCACTCCGCTAAAAATATACACCATGTCTATTCTTCATGCTAGGCGCTGGCTGTTCAACAGTCGGGCCAAGAAGTGAAAGGATGAGAGCAGTCGAGTTACCAAAAGAAATCCCAATATCGTATATGTCTCCTCTACAACACCGTGGATGACAAGAGATTCATCTTGGAGGTGGAAAAACACATATTAACGTTATACGACACCACAGATCCTTTTTAAGGACAACACCGGAAAAGATAAGGCATAGACTTTAAATGTAGGAGTGTTTGGAGTGGAAGGTAGATACTAGCTTAATAAACGTATGATTGTTCTTTCAAGTACTTGTAGAGCCTTTCAGTGAGTCGGGCAGCAAGACCCTCCACTTCTGAAACACTCCTGGGGTGGTTTGGTGCGTGGAGGAGGACGGAACAAAACCGTGTCGCAGCCAGAACACGTCACTTCTGCACTAGTGGAATTTCGCGGTTAGAGTAGCACTCAATTTAATAGTTGATGGGATCAGGCTGTTCTCATTAACTATTTGTACATATAGCCATGAAAAGTAATGTACTGTAATTTATATGTATTCCACGTATTTATTACTGTTTGCACCACATTCACTGCTAATGTATAAGGGTGCTTTGGTCTGCATAGGGAGGTCAGAGTGTAGGGGTCATAAAACACAGGGCTTTTAAGCAGGGCACAGAGGGGAACGTGTGTGTGTGTCTCTGTGTGTGTGTGTGTATGTGTGTGTGTGTGTGTGTGTGTGTTGTGCGTGCTAAGCTCAACCAATCAGCGTGCAGCTCATCTAAATATTCATGAGCAGACCATATAAGGCAGAAAAGCTCTCATTTCAGTCCAGTCCCATTTAACAGGGTAGCATTAGGGCCAAAAAACAGCAAAAGAGACATTTTCAGCCCAACCAATGTTACATACCTTATTAGGAGACCTTAAGGAACAGCGTGAAATACCGTATATAATCATTCTATCACCCCTATAAGTCACATACTTGCACGTGATGATTCATTAGCCGAGTTGATTTCCAGTGGACTAAGTGGCATTTTGTTATTATTGATACAGCATCTTTTTCCATTTCAGCCAAGCATAAAAACTTTTCATTTCATGTTTCAACAATTGCTATCATGTTAATCAACTGAAAGGTTTCAATGTATGTGGAGAATGTTACAGAAATCTAAGAAAAAGGCACGTTGGACAGATATGTGCATCAACAGAAAAACTCCATTTAAACACAAAGATGCAGAGTGAATGAATCCTTTACCAACATTCTTATATATTCTTTATATAGGAGCAGGTCTCTGGTAGAAGATCATAACTTGACCAATGGAAACCTTTAGAATGAACCCAAACACTATCCAGAGATTGCAGCATGCACCAAATGACAAAGATATGTGTTATCATAAGAGACTTTGAGAACCAAACGTTCTGAGCCTAAATATGTGCAAAGGCATCGCATTGCATTGAGAGGTCGCTGTGAGCAACAAGATGAAAAGAAAAAGACAGCCCGCCTCTCTAAACTCCTTTATAAGAGCTCAGCGCTACAAACTATCTTTGCAGTGACACAATTAAACGCAGAATGAGGAACTTCATCTTGATAACAGCTTTACTTCTCTGTAGCCTCAGTAAGTACTGACAGTTGGTTATTCTCAGCACCAAATCATGTGACTCCGCACCAGCATTTCAACTTACAAAAAAGAACCAAATTATTGTTGTTGTTGCCTTAATACAGTAAGTGCTGCATGATACGCTCAGGGATGAATCTCTTCCTGTCTCTGCT
Organism: Perca fluviatilis; assembly: GCF_010015445.1. Classification (NCBI taxonomy): domain Eukaryota; kingdom Metazoa; phylum Chordata; class Actinopteri; order Perciformes; family Percidae; genus Perca; species Perca fluviatilis. Next base: position 8,649,435 of record NC_053125.1, read on the forward strand.
GTTTGTTTCAGGCTGGATCTCTGTCTCACCTTCTGAGTCTCACACTGTGGAGGTCCAGTCTGGTGGAGACGTCACTCTGATGTGCGCCAACATTTCCAGAGTTATAACTACAACAGAATGGTTCAGAGTGATCAACAGAAAGAAGCCCAGCTGTGTCTCCTTTATGAACCCAAATGATAGCAATGCTTCCTTCTGTGGTGAATTTCAAAATAGATTTGAGATGAGTTCCAACATCTCTACGGTCTTTCTTAAAATCAAGAGAGTGGATCTATCTGACTCTGGACTGTATTTCTGTGGATTTTACATAGAAAGACATACAGTCATCGTCAATGCAACATATCTAAAAGTTCAAGGTAAGATTGTAGATCTCCTTTTCTCATTATATTAACAGTGTATCTCACATGTATTGTCACAGTTGTATGAAAACAGCATTAAGACGAACAAGAAATCAATGTGTCAAATTATTTCCTTTATACTGTATGTTTTAAAGATAACAGTTATGTAACAGATCTGATGGAAAATACTGAAAGTAAGGTTCTCTTTTTTCGCTGTGCAAGTAACCACAGAGTCATTTCAATCTCAACAATCTCTTTTAAAAACAGACAGCCATTCTACCATTAACCTAGAGGAGTCTGATGGAATAACAAACGTCATGATTGTGATCCTGGGTGTTTTCCTCAATATAGTCATCATTGTTCTGGCTGTTAAAATCAGGACACTCCAGACAGGTACAGCTGATCTATAATTTGATGCATATGATGGATAAATCCAAAGCAAAGTATATGGTCAGTAATAATAAACTGATGAGACTTGTTGTTTTTCCATTTAGCTGCGAATGAAGAACTGAAGCCAGAAAGAAACCAGGTAAACCCAGCATTAACTTATATAAACTGTGTTATAGTTTTAAAGAACATAAAGCCTTCCTACCAGTTAGAAAATGGTTTTAAAACAAAAGAGAACCACTATTGAGGCCATTTGAGTTTGTCATATAATGTGGCCTACAGTATGTCCTAAAGTAGTTTGAATAACCTCGGCATATTCATTTAACTGAGTTTTTCTTAGTTTTAATTTAAATTGTGCAACACAGCTGGGATTTTACTCCTAAGCATGTTTGTTCTTAGCTAAGCTAACACTCAATTTAGTTTAAACAATTCCTTTGTGAAACTACAAAGACATTTTACGGATTTTTGGCGAACTCAGCTACAGTGTGTGTGACTCTGAATATTCTGATTTACAGGATCTGGGCTCAGATGAACTGAACTACACAGCTCTAAATTTCCAGGCAAAACCCAAAAGAAGCGGCAGGCCTGCATCAGAGAGAGAGCTGGAGCCACATGTTGTGTATGCTGCCACCAGAAAGACTCAGGAAACATCTGGAACTGCAGCTCAGACTGGAACCGATGCTTCATTATGTTAATCTGCTGATGTGTTTTTATGTGGATAGTGTGTGGGAGGAGTCTACTGCCAAAAAATAAATTTAGAATAATGTTTCTCTATTTGCTGTTTGTTGTTTCTTTCTGTCTCTCTTTCGTCAGTGTCCATCTGTCTTATTTTGTCTGAGAGAAAAAGAGCATGCTTAATGTGTGATGGAGGAAGAGGCAGAAAGGACACTGATGACTGCCAGATTTATTTACAGGGTGAGTGAAATGGTGTGATGGTTTGTGAAGGGAGGAGGGAGTGATAAACATAACTTGTTTGACAGGAAGAGACAGCACAGTGTGGTCTGAGAAGAACTGAGGTAAAGATCATGACGTGTCTGAGGTCAATGCTCTGTGGAAAGTGTAAAAATAAAGCTGTGAAACTAGCCTACTTGTTTTATGTAAACAATTAAACTAGCTGTACAATTAATAAAATTGCTCATCCCTTCAAATAAACTCCCTTAACTACTTTATCTTTGTAAATTATGTCATCATTTGCATTCAAAACTGTACAGTATTCTGTAGGCAAGTACACTGGAATAAGTAAGTGGAAGTCTCTTAATCTAAATCTCTCCGAGCTAGGTACGTTAGCATGCTAACATGGTCACAGTATCAATGTTAGCGGACATCACATTGCATAGCAATCCATCCAACAGTTGCTGAGATATTGGACTTAAAACCACGAATGTCAACCTCACAGTGGTGCTGGAGGAAGAGTCAGGGGATCTCTAAAGTCATTAGGCTACTTCCTCTGGGGACCATGAATATCTCTACAAGATGTCATGACAATAATAGTTGTTGAGATATTTCAGTCTAGACCCAGGAGGTGGACTGCTTGACCGGCTGACTGGCCTTGCCATCACTCATGTCATGTCACCAGAGGCCTATACTACGAATTAACATGCCCTGGATTTATTTGAGTTACCACAGCTTCACCAAACCTAACCACCACGGTCCCGCACAAGCTGTGTCACGACAGTGGTTAACAACTAGTTCAATCAACCCAGGGTTTCCCAATCCAGCGACCCACGCGTTCACATAAAAGAGGCGGTGTTTACCATAATTACACTTCTATCTAGTCACGTTAGTCTAGACTCTCCCCGTTACTAATATCTGTGCCAAAGCACCGACTAAGTGAGTATCTACTGCGCATGGGCGACTCCCAACAAAGATGGTACAGAAATGAGATGACTCACTCTGTAGCTAAAACAGAGACCTGAACACAGGGTGAAAAGAGGAGCTGCAGCAATGTGCAGTACAACACAAATATGGTGTTTTTTGAAAATTGAACCACATAAACCTATTCTGGTACAACCTCTAAATACAATTATGAACCTGAAAATGAGCATAATATGGGCACTTTAACAACATTATATGGGAGCCGGTCCTTGGTAGAAGATCTTGTCATATTTCATGTCATACCAGACTGTTATGGATTAGGTAAGGCTGCTTTAACGTGTATGACATAAGATCCAAGAACCAAATGTTTCTGAGCTTAAATATGTGCCAAGGCATTGCATTGGCAGGTCGCTGTGCGGAAAAAAAAGAAACCCCGCCTCTCTAAACTCTTTTATAAGAGATCAGCGGTACAAACAATAAGGATCTTTACCTTGATAACAGCTTTACTTCTCTGCAGCTTCAGTAAGTACTGACACTTGGTTATTCTCAGCACCAAATAATGTCACAAATAACCCGCCAGAATTCAACTTTCAAATAAGAACTGAATTATTGTTGTCATTGCATTAATACATTAAGTGCTGCATTATACGCTCAAGGATAACTCTCTTTCTGTCTCTGCTGTTTGTTTCAGGCTGGATCTCTGTCTCAGCTTCTGAGTCTCACACTGTGGAGGTCCATCTCTTTCCAACATATTTACAGAATCTCACATTTATTGTCACAGTGGTATGAAAACAGCATAAAGAAAAAACAGTAAATCAATGTGTGTCAAATTTCGTCACTTTGTTTTTTCAAAGCTACCGGTGAATCTCATTTTGGAGTGGATTTAAAGACTGAACGTAAGGTTCTGCTTTTTCACTGTGCAAGTGTCCACAGAGCCAGTCATTTCAATCTCAAACATCTCTTTTAAAAACAGACTCTAATTCTGTCTTTTCTCTTGTAGAGGAGTCTGATGGAATAATTGTGATCCTGGGTGTTCAGACGGTTTTCTTCATGATAGCTGTCATTGTTCTGTCTGTTAAAAACAGGAAACTTCAGAAAGGTACAGGTACGTGTTGCACATTCAGTTGTATTAAGTTTTAACAGACAAATCCACTGCTAAGTATTTGGTCAGTTAACTAATCAGGCTTATGTTTTGTCACATAGCTGCTAAAGAAGAACGGCATCCTGAAATCAATCAACGTTTTTATTCCAGACTCAAGGTCCATTCAAAAGACACAGACATGACATACAACATACCTTAAAAAAAAATAAAAACATATACAAAAAAAAATAAAAGCCAGAAGAAACAACAATACTACATTTCTATAAAAGACACTTATATCAGTGTTTCCATAGTGATGATTGGTATCGTATGGCACTAAACCTAGGATTTACTAATAGCATAAAAATGCTATTTTGGGAGACGTTCAGGCGACAAATAAATTTGTAGATGAGACAATGCCTGGAAGGTGCTGACCCCCGCTTTACAGAACAGGTCACTTGCACTAGAGCACCTGGGTTTTTTGAGCAGTATCCTCATACAGTCATTATAAGCAACCTTGAGCTTCTGTATGCTTGCCTTTTTGAACTTAGTCCATAAGGGAGCAGTATACAGAGGAGTACAATAAGCTTTAAACAGACTCATTTTGACGTCATCCGTGCACATGTGGAATTTTCTTACCAACATGTTAGCTTGGGCATATAATATGACATATAATACATTGAGAATAATAAGATCTTTATTTTTAAATTTCAATTGTACAGCACCAGTCAACCCCAGTCCTGATGACATTTATCACTAAGTCTAGCTTCTTGTGCCATAGGACAGCCACACCCCCTGATATCAGTCCTCTCACTATACCCATAGTAAGGTCCGCTGTGGATTCCCCAGCTCCATGGAAACTGTCATTAAAAAAAGTTCAATTTTCCTAGATCCTGCTTAGATAAAAAAGTTTCTTGCAGATGTGGTGTAATCGGTAGCGATGCTGTAATGCTATGTGGAGAGGAATCCGCTGACACTGTTTCTTGATCATAAAGGTTTATTTACATCCAAGAAATCAGCATCATGTACAAGCTCTGCAGAGCTCGGAGAGGACCTGTTTTCCCAATTCTCCAGTGGTCCTCTGGCTTTCTTTGTTTGAACATGGTATATATTCTATAACATATGTAACATAGATGGGGGAGGAAACAATACTTTGACCAATGACTACAAGCCAACTGGCTCTATCTCGGAAGGCCATTGATAATGCATCCCAGATGTTTCCAAAGAGGTGTCTTCTGAAAGTAAAGTTCATACGAGGTCTCCTGTCGAATCTTAGATACCAGTCCTAAATGTTCAGATAAAGCTCAAATACATGTAGCCGGGTGGTGAATTTGAACACCATCACATTTATTTCTGGTTTGTTTCAATATGTATTTTGCGTTCAAAAAAAATGAAAGAAATGTGCATTTGTTTGTTTGTTGGCAGAGGATACATTTTTAGTTAGTTATTCCAGCCACTAGGTGGCGGTGTCACACGCCAAGAGTTGCGCGGTGCCTCTTGGTCGCTCTCTTTTTCCTTTCGGGCCGATCAGGAAACAACCGCGGTGGAGAATCCTGAGTACATTGTGTGAAATAAAAGGGTAAATATTGCGTTGAAAACATGTATGTACAAAAGGCTAAAATGATATCTGTATTCATCTTTTAACTGGATGATATGTTATAGATGAGATTGACTTTGGATGGATGTCGATGGATTTTGTGTGTAGCTGCCAACGCCAGTGTTTCCATGTGTTAGCGAGGTATTGTTAGCATGCATTAAGCCTCACCTATGCTAGTTTATATGGTTATTGGTAAAGTATTAGTGTATTTAGACATCAGAGTGACAAGTGTGTGACGTTGTGCGCTCCCTGGTGAAGCCCGTTTTTCAGAGTCTGTATTCTGGGAAATGTAAGTGCTTTCTAAGTCAAACTGTACATTTAAGAATCAACTGGAGTTTATTTTGAAGGTATATTAATATTGTTTTATTTTTGGTTTCTGTCAGTGTCCTTAGCCACTGCCGTATGTTTCGGGTAATTTTGTGTTAATTATTTTATTTATTTTTTGGTTTAGGCCTTTCTGCCAAATTGAAAATACTGCCAATGTTGCAGAAATAAACTAACCCCGAAGAAGTTATTGTGTCCTGTGTGGGTCTTAGTTCAGCAGGCTACATACATGTTATATAGAATGATCAGATAAAATAGGATGAAAATACACCTCACAGACGTACAATGTCGCATTTTTGCAGCAGGTTATCCACAACCATACGCCGAACCATATCTCCAGCAGTATTGCCAACACGCAGCCCACGACAGTTATAGGATGCAACACGCTTGTTTGTAGATTAAGATAGCGGGGCCGCAGCTCCAACGGGCCCCATTGCAACCGGTGTAGAGATGGTCGTGTTGGACCCTTTAACTCTCGCTGTGCGTGGCTCATAATATCGCCGCACAATAGAGCCTTCAGGCCATAGCTCCGGATTATACACCGTCGCAACATCCTCACACTCAACAGTCACAATGAACATCCCGGCTGAGTTTTTCTTTAAGATATGTACACAGCACCTCTGCATGAAGATCCAGTGAGAATTTTGTAGCAAACACACTAACCTGTTTTGTTCGCACCACTTTTATGTTACTTTGCGCACTCGTGCCAATAACAGGCTTTGGCCTCTTGCGCGCAGGTTTGTCAGTGCGCTGCTTTACCGGGGCAGACCGGTTCTCAACCCTGTTTTCGGGCTTGCTTCACCACAAGGCTCCATTTAGGTGAGTTTGACGTAGCACCAGTCTCTTTGCTTCCATTCGCCTCCGCACACATCCCAGCGCCGACTACCCCAGCTGCCTCCATAGAGACTGCTGGAGCCGAGACATCGGACGTGGAATGTCCTGTATCAGGAGACCCAAGGGTGCTTACATCCGCATACAACTCCCCGCCTGAGAAGTCCACAGAAGAAGCCCCAACCATTAGGCCTACATTGGCACTGGAGATTCCAACTGCACTCAACATATCCTGGGTATGCTTCTTACTAACACACGGCACCAGATGCCGCTCCATTTTAGCTACTCTGCGATTAATAATGGAGGTGACAGACCGCAGATCCTCGCCAACATCAGCCTGGAATTTTACTGAATGCCTCAGCGCGCAGATCTCACTGCGCAGACGCTCCATCTAGCAGAGTAGATTGGAAACAGATTCGACCCAGGAAACCCGAGGAAAAAAGAGAGAGGAGGCGGCAAAAACAGAAAAAAAATGAAGAACCGGACCAAAGGCAGGGAGCAGAGAGAAGAGAGAGATGATGGGAAGAGCAAAAACAGGACGAGGGGGAGGCGTGTGTGTGTGTGTGTGTGTGTGTGTGTGTGTGTGTGTGTGTGGTGGGGGGTGGCAACAGTTGGGAGTCCATGTTGTTAAACGTCACGGGGCAATTCATCCAGGTAATGGGAAACACCGTGGGATGTTTTCCACACACTCGTTAATACTTTAAGGCAACTTTTGATGTTGTTTACATCCTTCTGGTTACCTTTTAAAAGTCACTACGTTGCTTCGCGTGTTTGGACAAAGTTCAAACAACACTTTCTTTGAGGACTCAATCCACTCAGATTCAAAGTTGTTTGACGCTAGAAGGACTAGTTCATCCTGACTCAAAGTCTTTATTTTAACCGCGAGGAAGTTAAGAAACTCATCCTCTACGATAGTTTTCCCATCAACAGTCTCATAGATCAACAGTTTTATTCGAGGCTGACTAACACCATGATCAGCAGAAGGAGCAGCTGCCCCTCTGCTGTTACCTTCCGCCATCTTTGTGAAAGAAACAAGGTGAAGTATTACAGTAGTTAATAATATATGTTGGTATATTTAAGGTTTAAATCATTAACCAGGGCCAGTACAGATTCTGCACTGCCTTCTGAAAAAAGTAGTTCCAGTGTGTGAGATATGTGATACTAAATACTGTATTGATCTACAGAATGTGGGCTCTGATGATCTGAACTCTGCAGCTCTGAGGTTCCTTCCAAACACAATAAGGAACAGGAGGCCTGATCAGAGAGAGAAGTGGAGACTCAGGTTCTTTATAGCAGATAGACACAAGCAGCAATAGGACTGCAACTCTCAGTGGAACTGATGCTCTATATTCATCTGCTGCCAGAGTCAATGGCAACATTCTTTTATTAAATAAAGTTCCTATACTCATGGTCAGTTTGCATTTCCTTCCTTGTGTTTCTTTCCGTCTCTCTCTCAGCAAAAAGTCTGTCTTTCTTATTGTGTCTGCCTCCGATCTTTATCTGAGAGGAACAGCAACATATCTGATGTTTGATGAGGAGGAGCCAGAAAGACACCGATGATGATGATGATGATAAAGTCAAACTTGCATCTCTTCACAGGAAGAGACAGCACAGTGTGGTCTGAGCACACCTGACATCATAGTGACGAGGCCAGGCTAGCAAAGTATAAAATGAAACAAAATCATAACAGCTTCTGTCTTTTGTACAGATTGGAAGTATAGGAAATAAATAAATTGACATAGCGATAGAATGAACCAGCGCCCTGCAGTAACAAACATGTTCTGTATGAGTTCCATCACAGGAAGTCTTCAGCCATGACCACAAACACCAAATGACTAATGCTGCTTCGAAGCCATGTAGTACAGTTTACTGTTACCTTGTTTTAGAGTAACCCCTGGATTCTATGCCAACATGTTGTGTAGTCTGCATTCGACTTTAGCTTAAAGGATCCTTACTGATCCTCTCTTTGTATTTGTATAAATACCCAGTGTATTAAGCATAGGGCATTAAGATCACTTTTTTTTAAATCTAACTGTGGAAAGAAATTAAATATTAAAGTAAATATATTATTCTTCCAACTGTTTGGATTCAATTCTCACATGCATCTTTCTCTCAGTCTTTGTCTTTTGTTTATTATCTTTGTATTCTCCTTGATTGTAATCTGAAGATGAAAATAAAACATATTTGAGGTTTTGTGGAGGAGGAGCCAGTGAAGGAAACTGATCTCTGTCAAATGTCCTTATAGGGAGAGTCTGCAGGGAGGTACACTGTACTGTTTCTCTATTTGGATTTACTGACTTTTATTTTTTAATTGTCTCTATTGTACAGTATGCTGACATAGTGAATGTGTATATGAAAAATATTAAGGGGTAGCTTCCTGACCTGGCTGTGTTTGCATGCACATACAGTATGGGCAACAACAAGTGTTGTGCCCCCACCTCGTTATTTTCCACTGTGGTTTTAACACTTTGTGTATCGGTTAAAGCGAAAGCAAAAGGAAGACTGGCCTTCAGCTCTCTGCAATAAAACCACAAGCATCAAAAGTTGTACTACTTCTCACACAAAAGCTTTACTGCTTTCATTCAAATGTAAAGATATTTTTGTTATAAAAAAAGCAATCACCTTCTTCACAGATGACACTGTCCAATTTATTCACACTCATTTTACTCTTTTACCTTCAAACATCTGCACCCTGCGTGCAGAAAATATGCCTTGTGCAGCCTCATACCTGCACAGCCAGATGACAGTGTTATTAAACTGAGAGCTAGGAGTCTCCCACTGGTATGTGGACAACATACTCATACACACTTGTGACGACCCTTCCAAATCTTCCAGTATTTATGTAAAATGTACATATTTCTGTTAATGATGACTTCCTATTGTTTCTTTATTGTTCCTTTCAAACTCTTCCTGTCACTTTGCCCATTGGACACAGATGACTGTGGGACAGAGTGGAGCAGTGAGTGAGGTACACATCACTTGTTTCACAGGAAGAGACCGCAGTGGTGTCTGAGCACGCTTTTAAAGTTGATAATGTGTCTAAAAATATAAATTAACCACTGCTTAGATTCTGTCATGTAGAGAAAAAAGAATCTGTGGCTAGATGTTTTGGAAAGACGCCAACCTGCAGGCAACAAATAGTAACAGTAAAGTCTCAACCACAGGAAGACTAGTGATCACACATAACCACACACATCAAAAGCCTAGCAGTTGTTATAAGATCAAGAATGATGCTACCTAATGAGTTTCCAGTATTTATCAACCCCATCTGACACTGTTTCAACATCAATATCTGATTTCAGACTTGTGGAAAGCTCCAAACTCACACATGCACAACCAGATATGAGAGCATTTACTGTGTGCATCTTAAAAGAACAAAGAAGACAATGAAGCTGCATTTTGGCAATCGGAGAGATAATGATGATGATGATAATGAATGATGATACGCATCACAGATCGACCGCTGCAGTTGTAGGCTGCTACGTACGGTGGCCGACGGGCAAACACACTGCAACTTAATGAAATAGACAAAACAAGCAAATTGAGAAAACCTCTTCATTAATTTGACAACACATGCGCAGCATTAAGCAAATGCGCTGCAAATACACACAACACAACCAGAAATAAAGAAACACGCTGCAAATACAGAAACGATGCAAAAAGAAAAGCACACAAACTCAGAAAAAAGAAACGATGCAAAAAGAAAAGCACACAATCCCCGAAAACAAATGCAACAAAAAAAAACGCTGCATCCAGATTACACAACAGAAGTTCTCCAGGCCTCTAGGGGGAGCACTAAGTGGAACAGCTTGATTTTCAAGCCCTCTAGCGTGCAATGCTGGGAAGCGAGGTGACCCCTTCTGTACAAAAACACCACAGTGGACACGTACCATGAGTGTGAATTTGGTCACCAGTCAGATGGTGTACAGTGGGCATACAGCCATTAGTGACTTGCTGCTTAACTTAATAGGAATTGACCTCAAGAATAACTTGGTCTGGTATCTGTTGAGGCGATCATTTGTTGTCAAAGACTCCACCTCTGAAGTTGAGAGCAGCCTTCCTGGAGCACAGTTAGACATCACAGAGCTGTGATCATACGCACCACGATGAAACGGAGCCTGATAACAGCTTTAATTCTCTGCAGCATCAGTAAGTACTGACAATACTTTTCTCTCAACTTGATAACTTCCAGCATTAATAAATATAATAATAAGCAAAAAAGTTTTAAGAGGTATTGTTTACCTAACAAGTCTCTGCTGTTTGTTTCAGGCTGGATCTCTGTCTCAGGTTCTGAGTCTCACACTGAGACTGTGGAGGGTCGGCCGGGTGGAGAAGTCACACTCACATGCTCTAACCCGTCCAACCGAGACGCTACAACACTCTGGTTTAGAGTGGTCAACAGAACCAAGGCCAGCTGGATCTCCATGATGGCCAGCTCTACAGTAAAACCTTTATACAGCAATGGAATTCAAAATGGAAGATTCAACATGAGTACCAACATCTCCACTCTCTTTCTCCAAATCAAACATGTGGATGTATCTGACTCTGGACTGTATTTCTGTGGATTTTACATCGGAGGACGTTTTAATTTCAGTGCAATACACTTCAATGTTAAAGGTAAGATTATAAAAATCCTTTGTTCTCTTTTTTGTTATATATGCTAATATCATAATTGGCAAAAAAAAGCACATTTCAAGAGAGAGGGATACAATTTTTCAAGGTAAAATCAGACATGAACTTATCTTGATTTTGTTTAAAGACAGTGATGATTCTCATGATGACGCTGACAGGAAGTCTGAAAGTAAGATTCTCTTTCACATTTCTTTAGTTGTGCCGAGTGACTGCTAGTCCTTTTAAGATAAAACAATGTGTCTATCCTAACTTTGGTTAATGTTCTCACAGTTAGCCCGTAAATGAAAAACAGTCATAAACGTCTTTCTAGGTTTGCTAATTTATGAAGTGCCCCAAAAGAACACATGTGACTATTTGAAAAGATTCCAAATAAGAGAGTGATACAATTTTTTAAAGTAAAATCAAAAGTAAATGTAGCTTTTCTTTTGTTAAAAGGCAGCGATGAATCTCATGATGACAACGACGACAGGAAGTGTGAAAGTAAGATTCAACATAAAAGATTGAATGTTCTCACAGTTCCTGAGCCAGTAAATGAAAACAGAGTAATTCTATTCTCTTTCTTTCAGCAGAGTCTGATGGAACAGCAAAGCTGATGAGTTTGATCCTGGGAGCTCTGACTGTTCTCCTCTTAATGGTCATCATTGGTCTGGTTGTTAAAAACCAGAAACTTCAGAAAGGTACTTCCTGAAAGCTACACTTTCTATCTTGTGTTCTATTTTTATTTCTTCACTACTTCTGTGCAACGTGAGAAAACTTTTTTGCACACCTCTTTTGTCGGGCAGGTGCGTAGGATATGATAAAGAGTAGCAGATCAACATTTTTTAGAGAAATTCCCGCACACTGACCATTACGCAAGCAATAATTTATTAGAAAAATACAACGTGTCGGTCTCAGACCTTCATCAGTTAAATTCACACATTTACCTCAACCATAGCCTTAAATAGATTGGTTGACTAATCAGGACCAATCAGGTCCAGCTCTTGAATGACGTCATTCATTCATTCACAAAAGTGGCACTCCCATCACGGACTGTGAATAGGAAAAAGGCAGAAAAAATACCACTCAATACATTTTAAAAAACAATGGATGATCAGTGCATTGTCATTAGCCCAATATTTTTCTATACTTAATCAAAGAAGACACAGTCCATTCAAAAGTAGATCATCACATTGGTTAAATTACATTGTAGCAGTCCACATTCACATGTACAATGAACAGTTACTGAGGATAAACTAGTGAGGAAAAAATAAGGAAAAAACTAGTAAGGAAAAAAGAAGGAAAAATGTCACATTAGTACAACATAATGTTGAGATTAAATTCATCATTAAGGCCTTTTGGCGATAGCGTCTGCAAAGTAAACTTCTCACTACTTCTCTAAAATTGTGTGAATATGTTGAAAGAAAAATGTTTGCTGAATAAGAGCAAAGTAACGATGAATAATGATTGTCAGTGACCTGATTGGATGTTTTGTCTCTTTCATTCAGCTGCCAATGAAGAACAGAATCCACAACAGCCTGAGGTGAATCAACTTTTATCATTTACTTTTATTTGTTTTATCATTTTAAATTGTGTCAAGTCATTATATCATTCAAGATAAGTGAGTGTAAATATTCTCTTTGACAGAACCGGGCCTCTGAAGAGCTGAACTACGCAGCTGTGGCTTTCCGTCCAAAAACAAGAAAAACAAGAGAAGTGGAGCCCAATGTTGTGTATGCTTCTACTAGATAGACTCAGGATGAAACCAGAGAAGAGGTTCAGAATAAAACTGATGCTTTATCATATTCATCTGCAGATGGTGGACAGGAGGACTGACCATCACAAAAGGACAAAAGATGTGCAAGCTTCTTCCTAGTGCAGAGTTTGAATTTGAATCTCTTTTAAAGATGTAATTAGTGCACATCAATACAGAAAGAAGATTTTGTAAATGCTGACTTGACATCAGTGTGTCTATGCTGGTAGGGGAATACAATTCAAGAGATACAGCAGCAATCCAGTTTTACATTGGACTTAAAAAAAATAAACTCTTTTCTTGTTTATTTTCTTTCACTACTTGTCTCCGTTTCATCGGTAGTTTCACTTCCCCATTTTTTACTTTAATTAATAATCGGATCTGATTATCTACAGTATGGACCTATTGGGTTTGTGTCTGTGTACGTAAATGTTTTTGTAAAACTATTCCTGTAATATTTTATAGAATTTGTATGCAGTGCTTGCTTTGTAAAATACCAATACATAGACATTTAAAAAAAAGAAAGGTGCAAATACATATAAAACAAATGTTACGTATAAAACGTATTTTTATTATTATAGTATTACTGCTTCATACAAATCACCATAAATGCATCATTTCAATGAGCTGTATGAGATTCTGATTTAAAAAGATGAAGAGTTTAACTTCTGAGAGCAAATAATTATCTCCAATTCTACCATCAGTTGCATGACATGATGCGGCAATGCTGATGTTGCTATTAGACAAGACACTTTGCGGAAGTCACTGATGTAGTCAAACAACTCCACAGTGGCAAAGCCTCGGGGATTGATGAGATCCGTCCAGAAATGTTCTTAGCTAAGAACAAATCCAAGTTAAGAAAACATTAGTGAATGCCAGAATCTTCGTAAAAAGTTCGTAAGAAGGGTTTAAGGACACATTTCTGAGGAAATGTGGCCTAATGTGTGAATGAGGCCCAATGCTTGTTATGGTACGTGTCCATATAGGCGTTTTTATTTATTTATTTTTTTAATTTTTTACACAGAAGGTATCGCCCCGCTTTCCAGCACTGCATGCTAGTGGGTTTGCCACCACCAGTTTCTCTTCACTGACCACTGACAAGCAAAGAAAACAGGCCACACCCACCGCGATGGCTGCACCTGATTGGACAAACACCTCACTCGAGGGGCTGTCTGCTCCCGGATTTCAAAACCGACCATAATGGCGGCTCGTTTGGAAAACGAGAAATAGTTCTCCCCTAATATGTTTCTGAAAACATTTTATGCAAAAAATAGACTGTGATGAATCTGTTTTCATTTCAGATAAACAACGGTCAGTTTGAAAATATTTTAATTTTTGAGAGGCATTTGCATAAAGTAGCCTGGATTCAATTTTATGCAAATGAGGAGTGGGCAACTCAACGCCCCGCTTCTTCAAAGTCCCCGCGACGTTACCAGAATGCATTGCATGGCTGCTCCCATTAAAAATTAATGGGATCAACTGCGATGCAGTACATTCCAGGACTGAGAAGAGGCTCTCTGCTCCACTAAAAATACACACCATGTCTATTCTTCATTTGAGTCGCTGGACGCTCGACAGCTGGGGCAAGAAGTGGAAGGATGAGAGCATACAGTCAAGTTACCAAAAGGAATCCTAATAACATATATATGTGTCCTCTACTTTCAGTGAGTCGTGCAGCAAGACCCTCCACTTCTGAGACTCTCTCGGTGTGGTATGGCGCGTAGCAGAGAAGGGACAAAACCGTGGCGGGGCAGGAATGCGCCACTTCCGCATCTTGTGGAATTTCGGGGTTAGAGTAGCAAATAATTTAATAGTTGATGAGATCAGGCTGTTATCAAGAACTATTCAAAAATATAGCCATGAAAAGTAATGCATTGTAACTCAAATGTATTACACATACTTACTGCCGTTTGCACCACATTGACTGCTACTGTATAAGGATGCTTTGGTCTGCATAGTGTGGAGGTCAGAGTGTATGAGGGAGGGGGGGGTGGGGCGGGGGGTCATAAAACATAGGGCTTTCAAGCAGGGGAGCGGAGTTCATGTCCTGGGAGAAGTTAAGGGGAAAGCACCTTAACCTTAACCCTCAATTTAACTGTAAAGTCTGCTAAACCTTCGTGTCACAAAGAAGTTAACAAGAAAACACATGACTTTGACCCAGGAATTGTGTTTGTGTCCCAGGAGTATTACATAAGGGGCCCTGTGTTTTAACCCAAACCACAATCTTTTTTTGAATCTTAACTAGGTGTTTAGGGGTCTTAACTTAACTGTTGTCACCGCGTGACGCTCACCTTTTGTCAGAAAAATTCGACGGCAACAGCCTTTGAAAGGACCGGCACCTCATGGTGCTCTGTACCCGGCTCACAGTCACCTTTTCTCTGTTAAATTCAACTGTAAAAGAACTCTAAACTTAACTTTGATGTGACTGGTCGTCACTGGACCAGGCCGCGTTTGCTGTAATTTTGTAGGATATCATACGAATTGTTGTGCATTGTTGTAATGATATACAAACCCCTTCATGAAAATGCGTTGCGGTAATTCAGTCTGTAATAAAGTGGTGGACCAATTGAAATTAAAAACACATCCCCTTGTCAAGTTCCATTTACAGTAATACAAATTGTAACTGAATTTTCTAAAGATTAGTGCACATCCACTAATCCACTAATGTTAATATAAGTGAACAGGGATATATTCATTAATCATTGCAGATTAAAAGAGTGCCAATCAAATCCCGACATTTCTAACGAGTGATGTTTAAGTCACATACTTGATGCACGTGATGATTCATTAGCCGAGTTGGTTTCCAGTGGACTAAGTGGCATTTCATTATTATTGATACACCATCTTTTTCCATCTCAGCAAGGCATAAAAACTGTTTATTTTCAAGTTTATTTTCAAGTTGCTATCATGTTAAGCAACTGAAAGGGTTTCAACGTATGTGGAGAATGGTACAGAAATCTAAAAAGACATGTTGGACAGATTTGTGCATCAACAGGAAAACTCCATTTAAACAAAGCAGAGTGAATGAATCCTTTACCAACATTATAATATAGGAGCAGGTCTCTGGTAGAAGATCATAACTTGACCCATGGAAACCTTTAGAATGAACCCAAACACTATGCAGAGATTGCAGCATGCACCAAATGACACAGATATAACGTGTTATCATAAGAGACTTAAAGAACCAAACGTTCTGAGCTTAATTATGTGCAAAGGCATTACATTGGCAGGTTGTGTGAGTGGCAAGATGAAAAAAAAGACACCCCGCCTCTCTAAACTCCTTTATAAGAGCTCAACAGTACAAACTATCATTGCAGTGAAACGTTTAAATGCAGAATGAGGAACTTCACCTTGATAACAGCTTTACTTCTCTGCAGCCTCAGTAAGTACTGATACTTATTTAGTAATAACTTATAGGTTATTCTCAGCACCAGATCATATGGCAACGCACCAGCATTTCAACTTTCAAATAAAAACGGAATTATTGTTGTTGTTGTTGCATTAATACAGTAAGTGCTGCATTATACACTCAGGGATAACTCTCTGTCTGCTGTTTGTTTCAGGCTGGATGTCTGTCTCAGCTTCTGAGTCTCACACTGTGGAGGTCCAGTCTGGTGCAGACGTCACTCTGATGTGCTCAAACATTTCCAGCGTTACATCTACAACAGAATGGTTCAGAGTGATCAACAGAAAGAAGCCCAGCTGTGTCTCCTCCATGAACCCATATGATAGCAATTCTTCCTTCTGTGATGGATTTCAAAATGGATTTGAGATGAGCTCCAACATCTCTACTGTTTTTCTTAAAATCAAGAGAGTGGATTTATCTGACTCTGGACTGTATTTCTGTGGAATTTACATAGGCAGACATACAGTCATTGTCAATGCAACATATCTAAAAGTTCAAGGTAAGATTGGAGATCTCTTTTTCTTATCATATTAACAGTGTATCTCACATGTATTGTCACAGTCGTATGAAAACAGCATAAAGCAGCCCGGTCTCATGGAAGTTCGTGTAAATGTGACGTTATTTGAATCTATTGATACATGTTCACGGAGACGTTTGTCGGTTTTTACGTGGTGGCTAACACAAAAATGTAAAGTAATGTATTTCAATGGGAAGCATATTTTGTGGCCACAGCACGAAATGGTGGTGAGTGATATAAGAAGCCGAAAATCCGCGTAGGGAGGTTGGTCAGGGTGGTGGATGGGTCAAACAACACAGGACTTTCACCCGGGCGAGCGGGGATCGCGTCCCACGTGCGGCGCTTTGTTTCCCGGGGATGGCGTCCCTGCGTGTGGCGTTTTGTCCCTAATATGTAAAGCTATCCTGCAGGTTCACACATTGCACAACTACAAGCTTAGCGCTGCGCCATATCAACCATAAATAACACACTCTAGCCAGTTCACATGATTTAACTTAACTACCAAGACTTCAAAACTTACAATAATATCAAACAGGTTTGATTTTGTCGGAACGTCAAGACGTGAAAAAAGACTGACTCGGACTGAGTTTGATGACCACCTTACACCAAACGATTGAGACGACGGCAGCGCGCCCCAACTCTAACAAGACTCATGATTTCATTCCAATAATGGAAATAGTCTGCGACATTGGAACCGCTTGAAAAGTTGTTTGGTGTAAGATCAGCATTAGGCACCCAGGCATTGCTAGTGTGCCATACTCCGGATTTCCACTTGATGCAGAATGGCTGCGGACCGGCTACGCTGCGTGTCTGCTGCATGCTCCGCTGTCCGTCAATACCCACTAGGTCCGGATTTGTTGCGGCACGGCTGCGGCCATGACAGCTGTAGTCACGAGGACCCACAAGTTCTAGAACTCAAGATATTGGTTGATAGTGTGCCATGCAGAGTTTTTTGGAAATGTTCCAGTCCACTTGCAAAATTACCTCTTTTACAGCCATTTGCAGGAGAACGGACTTATTTACGGTAGTTTGACTTCTTTTTCCCAATCCGCATTCAGCGAAGTCCCACCCTACTCTGCCTCTGATTGGCCAGTACTTGTTGTCTTCTTTACAGAATGCGGTGTGAGGTGAAAAAAAGTGTAACACTGCAGGCTGATGGCAGGCTTTATGCTGATATGGCACAATGATTAACATTATTTTAAAATGGCACTTCATATTACCAAGGTTGCTGACTTCTGAGTTAGATTAAGGAAGGAGTGTATATCAGTATATGCAAGTCAATTTGGAATCATGTGTATAACAGTGTGTTAAATGTAATTTGTATCATTAATAAATACTAAGGCCTTCATGTTCCCAAAGAGGGTATTTCACACTGTTCCTTAAGGTCTCCTAATAGGGTATGTAACATTGGTTGGGCTGAAAATGGCCTGGTTGATATTTTATTGGCCCTTATGCATCCCTGTGTTTTGGCCCTAATTCTAACAAGAGCTTTTCTTCCATATATGGTATGCTCATGAATATTTAGATGAGCTGCGCGCTGATTGGTTGAGCAAATCCCCATACACACACATTGGAGACCAGACAGTAGGTCTCATATTTCAGACACTGCAATGTTTCATTACCAAATTCACTTCTGACCCAGGGCAAAGTCACCGTTTGTGGATTACTGCTCTACCGGGGCTCTGCGGAGCTGGGCGGCTGCCGGCATAACTATGATATATTCACGGTTTGAATTTCGTCACAGTACTTATATCACAGCTACCCCAAGGTCTTAGAAAGCTAACAGTTGTGTCCGATTTCAATCTAAGGCATTTTTGTGGACGTGAGGGGTCTTGTTAGGAGGAGAGCAATATGAGAGGTTTCGTTAGCTGCTAGTGTCCCTTCAATCCATGGGTAAAGATAGTGGCTAGCTAGCTACACTTTCGGCATAACTATAGTATATTTACACTTTAAATTTCGTCACGGCATGTATATCACAGCTACCAAAAGGTCTTACAAAGCTTAGCTAACACTTGTCCAATTTCAATTTAATGCATTTTTGTGAATTTCAGAGGTCTCGTTAGGAGGAGGCTAGCTAGCTCTCATTGATGGACTCCAGCTCACCGCGGGCTCTATCAATGAGACTCGCGGACAAGAGGTGTTTATTTCCACGATCGTTTGTTTAAATAACTCAACACATATCCATTATAAGATTAACTGGAACCTGCAGTAAGAGAGTGCGGGCGTAACAAGCTCGCTGACCGAGCACAGTCACACACCGGCCATTTAGCAGGAAGTGGTGAGAGAGCTGCAGGCCCTGGAGCTCTGTCAGGGCAGCGGTGTTTGGTAGTCAGATGTAGCAACCCAGGCAGCACCGGCCGCTGAACTCCATCACATTGCAATTAGCCATCAATTTTCGTAAAACGGCCCATATCTGAGCTTTACATAGTTGATTTTTCGCATAAAAAAGTTTCAGAAGTGAATTTTGTAATGGAATAGCAGAGATCTGCGCAACCTAGATTCAGAAGACTACCTGATCTCAGGTCAGTTGTGTAGCCTATGTAAATGTTGGGGCGTGACAAAGAGAGAGACTAGAGCCAAATGAGGAGGAGCCGCCAAGTTGACCGCAACTAGGCGGCTTGTTGAGATTTGCCCGTTTTCAGAGGCAGTTTCAAATTGTGAGATCTGCAGAGGAAAGAGATGTCAATGGGATTTAGAGGTTCTATGTATGTCCAATTTACCCACCAA
The DNA here is from genome assembly GCF_010015445.1 of Perca fluviatilis. Taxonomy (NCBI): domain Eukaryota; kingdom Metazoa; phylum Chordata; class Actinopteri; order Perciformes; family Percidae; genus Perca; species Perca fluviatilis. The sequence continues at coordinate 8,668,816 of NC_053125.1, forward strand.
ACTGTCATTTTTCAACTATGACAAGGTAAAATCGGTTTTGCATTCTATCACCCCTTTAACCTGTTAGCTGTAAATAATTGTTAAACTTTTCACCACTTCCCTCTTCTTTAAACTCACATGCCCTGCTATACCTTCACATAGTGTCTCTGTGTCTATTAACAGGTGTCTGAAGCAGTATGACAGTTGGACAGTCAGATATAAAAGCTTTACTCTGCCTATTAGTGTTAAATGATCATACATTATTACTGGATGAATCATTCTAATGCATGCATCAAAACAGTTTAACAATGTACTACTGAGAACGGAGTCACTTTAACTTAGCAACAGCCACAAAACACAAAACATAGTAAGTGGTAGGACGTTTGGTCTAAATTTCACTTTGGTTGGTGGGGATTGTAATTTTGCAGCTCTTGTAGAGAACGAAAGATTCAGTAAGATTGTTGTTGCATTTGTTTCCTGTCCGCTTTCAACTTTGACTCAAAATTCATAAAACCACAGAATCTGTAGTCTGTTCTTAAAATTTGAATAATGTGTGCGTTACGTTCCGTAGAGTGGCAGACCCAAAAGCAGAGGCTGCAGGCAGATTAGAACTTGAATATTTAATGAATAAATGTCCAGCAACACAGCAGGCAGAGAAAAATCCAAAATTCATGAAAGGAAAAACGGGAATTAACAGGGACCAAAACTAAAGAGACTAAACGGGTAACTAATAAACAGACACTCCAAAATAGAAAAACAATACAATGATCTGACACAAGACAAGGGGAACACAAAGACTAAATACACAGGGTAACCAGGTAACACGAGACAGGTGGCACAAGGGCAGGGAAACAGGTGAAACACATTAGGGCTGGGCAGAACAATCAAAAAAGGTGGGAAAACACAGGACAGGAAGTAAAACCAGACAAGACAGAAAACCAGACTACCAAAATAAAACAGGAAACATAAACAAACAACCATAACAGTGTGTGGGCCAGAGCCAGACTGGCCACCATTGAACATCCCTATGATGATAATCATCAGCTCAGAGACCCACTACTGGGAGTACGTATGGCTATTTAATGATAACAGAGCTTCACATTCACACACTGCAGCATGTTGCGGAGAATAACAGCTATTCTATTAGATACTTAAAGGGATATTTCACCGCTGTAAAGATAAATATGTATTTAAATTGGGTAATTTTTGTAGTAGAAATGTGATTTTTTTTTCTCGAAGTTGGTGCCTTCTAGACCGAGAAAAGCCAGAAAATATATTTTTGGCTCATGTGGATGAAAGACAACTCCCAGAATGCACTTGCTTCACTTCCCTATGAGGCCACTCCCAAGCACCGGTTACAGAGGGCAGTCAAGTCAAGTCAAGTGGGTTTTATTGTCATTTCAACCATATACGCTGTATATAGTGAAACGAAACAACGTTTCACTGTGGCTCAAGTGGTGTTACACATTTAAAATATATAAAAAGGACATTATATAAAACCGACATAAAACCGACATTAAAAACATTATATAAAAAAAACGACACAGTACAGGCCAAAAGTTTGGACACACCTCATTCAATGAGTTTCCTTTTTATTTTCATGACTATTTACATTGTAGATTCTCACTGAAGGCATCAAAACTATGAATGAACACATATGGAATTATGTACTTAACAAAAAAGTAAAATAGCTTCAGGCTAATTTATCACAGCCACTAGGGATGGGCATTTTATGTCATTTCAACATTTGTGTACTCACATTGAATTATATAGCTAGAGTACCCGAGTTGGTTACTTGCAAAAACAATTGAGACATAGCCAGTAAAGTGATCTTGACTGGTCCTGGCTAACGCCACCATGCTAACCCTGTTAACTGCTAACGTTACCGGGAGGACCAGGCAAGCGGGCCATGGCTGTTTACAACGTGTAGTTCAGCAGCTGGAGCCGACAACGGTGAGTTATTTTAAGCCACGAGAGGGGGGCTGTAAATCGGGAAGAGAGGACTGTGAGTTTGCAGTGTGTTTAGCGATTGTTGCCGTAATTCTAAGCCAATGAAGTGTGTTCCGTCGGCAAGGTAGTGGTATTTTTAGCGTTTCGTATTGTAATTCTAAGCCGAGGAAGTGTGCCTGATTGGCGTGTGGAGAGGACGGTGATGTTGTTGTGTTTTTAGCGGTTCATACTGTAATTTTAAGCCGAAAAAGTGTGTCTGTCAGTTGGTTACAGAGCTCTGCATGAGCACGGGCTTTTATGACTGTCAATATAGCCAGCATATAACCAACGTTAGCTACTCCGCTGTGCTGTGGAGTAATGTCTGGCAATGTGAGACTAGCATCTAACGTTAGCTACTCTGCTATGCTGTGGAGTAATGTCTGGCTATGTGAGACTAGCATCTAACGTTAGCTACTCCGCTGTGCTGTGAAGTAATGTCTGGCTATGTGAGACTAGCATCTAACGTTAGCTACTCTGCTGTGCTGTGAAGTAATGTCTAGCTATGTGAGAAAAGCGTCTAGCAACATTGTTGTGAATGCTGCGGTCTCAGCCTGGCAACCCCCGTGAACTTCGAGTCTGGGCAGGAGGGGGCGGGGGAAACGACTCTCCAGTATTTTGAATTGGTAGTGCAGTAACTATTTTAACCGCTAGCTGCCAGTATTATGTACAATATTACATATTGCACCTTTAAAAGTATAGCATTTAAGACAGTTTGTAAATTGATTGTTGTAAATTAGGTTCACTGTGAGGTGAAGGTAGAATATAAGAACTTCCTTGAGATTTGCGTGGTTGAAGTCACCAGCAACAATAAATAGTCCATCTGGATGTGCGCTTTGGAACTCACTGATAGCTCCTTAAAGTTCAGCTAACGCATTGGTAGCATTAGCGCTTGGTGGAATGTAAACAGAGTATGAACACAGCCGTGAATTTGCATGGAATGTAGAATGGTCAGCATTTAACGGTCACAAACTCCACCAGCAGTTAGCAGTAATTGGATACAAGCACAGCATTTCTGCACCAGTCCGTGTTAACATATGCACAGCCTACCTCCATGAGTCTTACCCGACAGAGCAGCATCTCTATGTGCTCGGAAGGCAAGCAGGCCTGGTAGCTGGATAGCAGAGTCTGGTACACTGTTGTTCAGCCATGTTTCCACAAAAACAAAAACACCGAAGTCTCTGAACTCGCTTTGGGAGTTTCGTTGAAGTTGGATGTAGTCCAGTTTGTTGTCTAATGAGCGGACATTTGCAAGCAGGATGGATGGGACAGGTGGCCGGCTAGGGTTAGTTTTCCACCTAGCTCGAACTCCTGCCCTCGTTCCACGAGCATCGGATTTGCGCACCAGATCTTCAAAATCCTCTTCTGCCATATCATTTTCAAAACTACCTTCCGCCATTGTGGTTAGCCTACCAAAGTTTGAATTAATTTACTCAGCTTTCTCCATAGAGAAATAGCTTGTTAGCTTAGCTTCAAGATGGCTGACACTATTTGGAAATTCTGGGAGTGAGGTCCCATCCCCTATGGGTGGGTTGAAAACATGCAGAACTAGCTGCTACTGGCTGTAGTTTATAGCCTCTGGCCAAAAAAAGCCTCCAATTACGCAAAATGACGATTGTTGCGTCAAGAGTTTTTTTCCCCAGACACACAATACAGAGATCTCTCGTCTCAAGGGGACATGATGGAGGGAAGCAAAGTCATTCTAAAATACTACCGTGTTACAGAGCATGAAATGTTAAGTTTAAAATACAGACTGTCTGCTAAAGTCATTTCATGGTCGAGATCAACCAAGGTTATGTGAATCTTATTTTGTATTAATGGATTTCTTCACATAGTGCCTCTGTGTCTATTAACAGGTGTCTGAAGCAGTGTGACAGTTGGACAGTCAGATATTAAAGCTTTACTCTGCCTATTATGATCATATCAATGATCATACCTTATTACTGGATGAATCATTCTAATGCATGCATCAAACAACAGTTACAGTTTAACAATGTACTACTGAGAAAGGAGTCACTTTAACTTAGCAACAGCCACAAAACATAATAATTAAAGAGGTAATCCTTTTGGTCTGTATTTCACTTTGGTTGGTGGTGACTGTAACGTTGCAGCTCTTGGAGACACAGTTACAAGATTCAGTAAGATTGTTGTTGCATTTGTTTCCTGTCCGCTTTCAACTTCGACTCAATAAAATCCATAAAATCACAGAATCTGTTGTCTGTCCTTAAAATTTTAATAATGTCTGTGGGCCAGAACCAGACTGGCCACCATCCTTACGCTTACAGAGCGTGAAAATGTTAAGTTTAAATAGAGACGGTCTGCTAAAGTCATTTTATGGTCAATCAAGGTTATATGAATGTTATTTTGTATTAGTGGATTTTTTTTGAACGTCTTACATAAAGGCCTTGATGTATCTGTTGTAAATTGGTTTCAATTGGTTTGAACATTACTCTGGTAACTTAATAGGAAATAACCTCAAGAATAACTTGGTCTGGTATCTGTTGAGGCGATCATTTGTTGTCAAAGACTCCACCTCTGAAGTTGAGAGCAGCCTTCCTGGAGCACAGTTAGACATCACAGAGCTGTGATCATACGCACCACGATGAAACGGAGCCTGATAACAGCTTTACTTCTCTGCAGCTTCAGTAAGTATTGACAATACTTTTCTCTCAACTTGATAACTTCCAGCATTAAAACTTATTATATTTATTAAGAGGTATTGTTTACCTTCCTATAACAAGTCTCTGCTGTTAGTTTCAGGCTGGATCTCTGTCTCAGGTTCTGAGTCTCACACTGAGACTGTGGAGGGTCGGCCGGGTGAAGAAGTCACACTCACATGCTCTAACCCGTCAATCCGAGTCACTCCAACACTCTGGTTGAGAGTGTTACACAGAACCAAGGCCAGTTTTATCTCCGCCATGTTCAGCTCTACAGGAAAACCTTTTTACAGTGATGGAATTCAAAATGGAAGATTCAAAGATCATACCAACTATCATTTTCTCCAAATCAAACATGTGGATGTATCTGACTCTGGACTGTATTTATGTGGATTTTACATCGGAGGACCTTTTCATTTCAGCGCAATACACTTCATTGTTAATGGTAAAATTATAAAAATCTTTTGTTCTGTAGTCTTTTTATATATGCTAATATCATAATTGGCAAAAAAGAGCACATTTCATTATTTTAAAACAAGAGAGTGATACCATTCAAGGTAAAAATCAGACATGAACTTATCTTGATTTTGTTTAAAGACAGTGATGATTCTCATGACGACGCTGACAGGAAGTCTGAAAGTAAGATTCTCTTTCACATTTCTTTAGTTGTGCAGAGTGACTGCTAGTCCTTTTAAGATAAAAACAATGTGTCTATCCTAACTTTGGTTAATGTTCTCACAGTTCTCAAGCCCGCAAATGAAAAACAGTCAAACGTCTTTCTATATTTGTTAATTTATTAATTGTCCAAAAAGAACACATGTGGCTATTTAAAAAGATTCCAAATAAGAGTGATACAATATTTCAAAAGTAAAATCAAAAGTAAATGTATCTTTTATTTTGTTAAAAGGCAGCGATGAATCTCGTGACGACGACGACAGGAAGTCTGAAAGTAAGATTCAACATAAAAGATGTAATGTTCTCACAGTTCCTGAGCCAGTAAATGAAAACAGAGTAATTCTATTCTCTTTCTTTCAGCAGAGTCTGATGGAACAGCAACGCTGATGATTTTGATCCTGGGAGCTCTGACTGTTCTCCTCTTAATGGTCATCATTGGTCTGGTTGTTAAAATCATGAAACTACAGAAAGGTACTTCCTGAAAGTTCCTCTTTCTATTTTTGTGTTCTTTTTTATTTTTTCAGTACTTGTGAATATGTTGAAAGGAAAAGGTTTGCTGAATCAGAGTAAGAGCAAAGTATCGATGAATAATGATTGTCAGTGACCTGATTGGATGTTTTGTCTCTTTCATTCAGCTGCCAATGAAGAACAGAATCCACAACAGCCTGAGGTGAATCAACTTGTATCATTTACTTTTATTTGTTTTATCATTTTAAATTCAAGTCCAGTCATTATTTCGTTCAAGATAAGGGAGTGTAAATATTCTCTTTGACAGAACCGGGCCTCTGAAGAGCTGAACTACGCAGCTGTGGCTTTCCATCCAAAAACAAGAAAAACAAGAGAAGTGGAGCCCAATGTTGTGTATGCTTCTACTAGATAGACTCAGGATGAAACCAGAGAAGTGGTTCAGAATAACACTGATTCTTTCTCATATGACCATATGATAGAGCATCAGAATATGACCATCACTTTGTCAACAGAAGGACAAAAGATGTGCAGTGTGTCTATGTCTGTCTATGCTGGTATGGGGAATACAATTCAGGAGATAAAGCAGCAATCCAGTTCTACATTTGACTTTAAAAAAAATTAACTACTCACTTTTCTTTTTTCTTTCCTTTCACTGCTTGTCTCTATTAAACTCTGACACGGTTTCATCGGTAGTTCCACTTCCCCTCAGATAATACAAAGCAGCATAAGTCAGAGGGAGGCTGTTTCTGTTAATGTCATGCACCTCATTGGAAAGTACTGCTTGCTGCATTACTTGTAAGAAAGGTGCTATAATATTTCGAGACACGTGGTTCAACCCAACACAGTGTTGGCGGTATTTGGAGTACCGGGAGAGGACCGTCCTCTTACAGGACCCCTTCTCTCGGTAGCAAGATTCATAACCCTTCTAGCACCCACATTGATTCTATTGAACTGGAAACAGACACCACCTCCCACTTTCACTATGTTGATCAAAGACATTATGCAGCACCTTAGCTCTGAGAACTACCTGAGGTCTGATGTCAATAAGTATGTGGAGCAGCTTTGTACTTATTATCCAATCTGATTATCTACAGTACAGAGGGCTATTTCACAAAACCAAGATAAGGGATTAAGCCGGGATTTCCCAGTTATCCTGGCTCAATTTAGCCTTGACTCAGTTTCACAAAAGCAGAGGTACCTAAATTACCATGGAGATTTATTCTGTACTGCTAGCCTGCTCCTGACCAGGCTAACAGCCAGGATTTATTAATCCTCGAGTCTTTTCTGTTCACTCAGCAGTGGTTTTCCCTTATTGTTATCAGCCTGCATTAAAATAAAATAGGTGCATATTGCTGTTCATCCAAGTACTGATATTATTTAAAGTTGTGACCATTATTTTTTATAATTATTCATGTGACATTGTTACTGTTATATTGCTGTTCATATAGTTGTTTGAAGTTTGGTGTATTACGGCAGTTGTTGAGATATTTAGAAAAGGCTGATAAAGTTGCCAAATGTGTTTTAAATGAAGTCTGTTACTAAGGGCACTATATATAAAGTGCTTTACATGTGTGTTTCAATAGTGGACCAATGCACCTTAAATTATTTTAGTTGTATAATTTGGGATGATTGTACAATTTTAAGAACCTATCGTAATTTTAAAATTTAACAAAAATTATAGACTTAGTTCACTAGACCAGTAACTATCTAGTGTTGTAGGCTACTGTACATTCATGTTACAGGGAGAGGACACCTCAATGGTTTTTGACCTTATATTTTGCTGTGGGTAAATAACTGATGCATATACTCTGTTACATTCATGTTTACAATGTGTATGAAATAGATTTTAGAGTCCAATTTCTTCAGTGTCTTTCTTTTCTATGTCCATATATATGAGGGAACAAAGCATATAATATGTAAAGAAGGAACCTCGTCCTCTATAAAAAAATAAATGAATAAATAAAAACACATGAGAAAAAGTGTGGCAGATAGCGGCCCGACTGAATGATAGTCCAAAAATATACATTTACAAACTACTGCTCTTAACTGAAACCATTCAATGCGTCATTTGCAAAAATGAACATTTGTACACTTTGCTTTAAAAGTGAGCAGTGAACGTTAATATGACTTAATTTAATTTATATTTTAGCCCGTGAAAAAAAGAAAGATATTTATACATCATATTCTAGCATTGTAGAAAATTGATCTTCATGGTAAATTTCCTGAGTAACATTATCTTCTGCTTACCTTTAAGGCAAAGAGTACAATGGTTAATTTGTGCAAATGATTAGTAGCCTAATCCTTCAATGGTATGATTATGACGGTTTCAATTCAGAGCAGTCATCAGTTAATGTATATTTTTTGGCTACATACGCATTCAGTCGGTCCGTGATCGACTGCCAGGCTTTCTCTCGCTGTTTCATTACAGCGGTCATGTTTCTTTTTTTTAGAAATAATGTGTTTCATATTATCATACTTCCACAAGAAGCTGCTGCTCACTCTGTATAAAGTATGAACAATGCGTATTCTCCATTTTAGCCTCAGTAAATCTGTTATCGACCTTGCGGTCTGTTAAGGAAAGCCGTGAACCCGCATCTATCCAAATTACTTCAGCCTGGCTCGACCTATTTGCTCCTCCTCAGCCTGGCTTGGCCTTCGTGAAATGCACCAAGCCAGGCTGCACAGATTAGACTAGGTCAAGCCTCGCTTTATCGGTTATCCTGGATTTTTAATTCTGCTTTTGTGAAACAACCCCCAGGTTGTGTTTGTGTCTGTGTATGTTAAAGGGGTGATAGAATGCAAAACCGATTTTACCCTGTCATAGTTGAATAACAACAGTTCGGTGGGTAAATAGGACATACATAGAAGCTCAAAATCCCATTGACACCCTTTTACTATGAAAATTTCATATTTTGAAACTGCCGCTGAAAACGGGCGAATCCCAACAAAGCTGGAAGTTGACGTCAACCTCCCAAAAACCGGAACCTTTGTCAGCCCATGGGTGTATTAAGAGAACGGTCACGCCCCAACATTTACATAGGCTACACAACTGACCTGAGATCAGTTAGTCTTCTGAATCTAGGTCGCGCAGATCTCAGAAAATGTATACATTGTTCATATGCTATTTTACCATTAAATTCACTTCTGAGAATTTTTATGCGGAAATCAACTACTTAGAGGTCAAATATGGGCCGTTTTACGAAAACTGATGTCTAATTGCAAATTTTGTCCGACTGTGGCGGACTTCAGAGGCTGGTGCTGCCTGTGTTGCGCCTGCCGCCGCCTGGCCTGCCTTCCTCCACAGACCCGGTGTAACACCGGCTTGCTGTGAGCCCGATTGAGCTCCGCACGGCTACGTGCAGCCAACAGCACCTCATACCCGCGAGAAAGTCACCGTTTGGGCTGGTGGACTACTACCAAACGCCGCTGCTCTGACAGAGCTCCAGGGCCTGCAACTCCTCTTCCTGCTAGCTAGCTAAATGCCCGGTGTATGTGAGTGAAAGCGCGGTCAGCGAGCTTGTTACGCCAGCATTCTCTTACCACAGATTCTAGTTAATCTTATAATGTGTGTAATTATAATGTGTTGAGTTATTTAAACAAACGATTGGGAAAATAAACGCTGCTTCCATAAGTCTCATTGATAGAGCTCGCGGCTGGATGGAGCTCTATCAATGAGAGCTAGCTAGCTCCTCTTAGAATTCCTCTGGAATTCACAAATATTCATTAACTTGAAATCGGACACGATTATAGTTAGAAATATAGTTAGATGTTGTATAAGTGGCGGACGTAAATTCAAACTGTAAATATACCGAATTACGACCAAAAATGAAGCTAACTAGCCGCAAATCTGTACACATAGGATTGAAGGGACAGTCGCAGCTAACGAAACCCTTACAGCTCACAAATATTCATTAACTTGAAATTCGTACTTTTATAAAAATATAGTTATATGTTGTATAAGTGGCGTGACGAAATTCAAACTGTAAATATACTCGAATTACGACCAAAAATGAAGCTAACTAGCCGCAATCTGTACACATAGGATTGAAGGCACAGCGCAATCGAAACCCTTACAGCTCACAAATATTCATTAACTTGAAATCGGACCGTTGTTAGCTTTATAAAACATATAGTTATATGTTGTATAAGTGGCGGGACGAAATTCAAACTGTAAATATACTCGAATTACGACCAAAAATGAAGCTAACTAGCCGCAATCTGTACACATAGGATTGAAGGGACAGTCGCAGCTAACGAAACCCTTACAGCTCACAAATATTCATTAACTTGAAATCGGACACAGTTGTTAGCTTTATAAAACATATAGTTAGATGTTGTATAAGTGGCGGACGTAAATTCAAACTGTAAATATACTCAAATTACGACCAAAAATGAAGCTAACTAGCCGCAATCTGTACACATAGGATTGCAGGGACAGTCGCAGCTAACGAAAACCCCAACAGCTCACAAATATTCATTAACTTGAAATCGGACACCGTTGTTAGCTTTATAAAACATATAGTTATATGTTGTATAGCTAAGTGGCGTGACATGTGTGTAACATTTGGTAAGAGATTGCTGGTGTAACAAGCTCGCTGACCGCGCTCTCACACACGGGCCATTTAGCTAGCAGGAAGAGAGGAGATGCAGGCCCTGGCGCTTTGTCAGGGCAGCGGCGTTTGGTAGTAGTCCACCAGCCCAAACGGTGACTTTGCGCGGGTATGAGGTGCTGTGGGCTGTGGAGGAAGGCAGGCCAGGCGGCGAGCCCTAACACAGGCAGCTGAACTCCGACACACAGTTTTACCAAATTTGCAATTAGCCATCCATTTTCGTAAAACGGCCCATATTTGAGCTTTATATCGTTGATTTCTCGCATAAAAAAGTCTCAGAAGTGAATTTGGTAAGGAAACATTGCAGTGTCTGGAATATGAGATTCTGTCGCGTTTCTAATGTATGTGTATTGGAGATTCGCTCAACCAATCAGCACACGAACCCTAATGCGTGTGTATGGCGAAGTCGCTCAACCAATCAGCGCGTGTCTCTATGTGTGTGTACGGGGCTAAGGCTCAACCAAGCAGCGCGCAGCTCATCTAAATATTCATGACCATACCATATTTGGAAGAAAAGCTCTTGTTACAAATAGGGCCAAAACACAGGGATGCATAAGGGCCAATAAAATATCAACCAGGCCATTTTCAGCCCAACTAATGTTACATACCCCATTAGGAGACCATAAGGAACAGTGTGAAATACCCTATATAATCATTCTATCACCCCTTTAATGTTTTTGTAACACTATTTCTGTAATATTTTATAGAATTTGTATGCAATGTTTGCTTTCTAAAATACCAATAAATAGACATTTACAAAAAAAAGGAAGGTGAAATACAAATGGTATTTATAAAACGTATTGTTATTATAGTATTACTGCTTCATACAAATCATCATTAATACATAATTTCAATGAGGCTTGGTAATCGGCTGCATGAGATTCTGATTTAAAGATGAAGAGTTTAACTTCTGAGCGCAAACAATTATCTCTAATTCTACCATCAGTTGCATAACAAGATGCGGCAATGCTGATGTTGCTATTAGATAAGACACTTTGCTACCTGCAGGCAGTGAATGCTATTTTCTTTCATTGTTTTCTTTTCATTGGAAGTCCTCAGTACTGTAAAAAAAATCTCATATTTTAATAAAGATTCTAAACTTAGCACAAAAAGTAAGGAAATGTGTGTTTGGTATATTATTTCTCTGTGGTAACAATGTTTTTTGGCAATAAATCTTATACCATTGTATAAGATTTCCTTTCAAATGGTGCCCCATTTGTAAGGAACATGCATTTATGGGATGAGCAGCATTGCTGAGTATGTGGGTTGCGCCCATGAAAAATTTGCCAAATCTTCTGCCATTGCCCTTCACCGTCAGGCCCATTTGCTCTGGTGTTGGCAACACGTGCACTGGAACATGTGCAGGAACGTTATGTTCAGTGATGAGTCCAGATTCTGCCTACGGCAGTTGGATCATAAGGTCAAAGTGTGGAGAAGACGCAGAGAACGCTATGCTGATTGCTGCACGAGTAACACCTTTTGGGGGAGGCAGTGTGATGGTGTGGGGCGGCATCTCCCTCCCTGGAAAAACAAGGCTTGTCATCATTGGAGGCAATCTCAATGCAGAGAGATATAAAGATGAGATTCTGCAACCAGTGGCAATCCCATATCTCCACAGTCTGGGACAGAACTCTATCCTCCAAGATGACAACGCTCACCCCCACAGGACGGGGTTTATCAGAGACTCCAGAATGTGGGAGTGGAGAGGATGGAATGGCCTGCCCAGCAGTCCTGACCTCAACCCCATTGAACACTTCTGGGATCAGCTTGGGCATGCGGTTCATGCCAGAGTGACCAACACAACCACGTTGGCTGACTTGCGACAAATGCTGGATGAAGATTGGAATGCCGTCCCACAGCAGTGTGTGACCAGGCTGGTGACCAGCATGAGGAGGAGGTGCCAGGCTGTTGTGGCTGTGTATGGTTCTTCCACACGCTACTGAGGCTCCTCTTTGTGAAATTAATAAATTGTTAAATTGCCAATATGTCTTGTTCCAATACACCTACAATGGACACAATACAAAACATAAAAAGGAGCACAAAACAACAGTCTGTGACACCAAAGAACGGTCCGTCCATCACCAAAACCAAACGATCGATCAACAATGCAATGACAACAACGGCCCCGCCCCCCCATGTCGGCAGCCGCGGAGCGCAGACTGCCACATCCTGGTGCCGGAATACCCCACAGGGAAACACCGCCACACTCCACACCGCCCAACGCAAGCTGCCAGCACACCAACCACTGCATCCAATCCAGCCAACAGCCAACAGCAACGCAGTGCCCCTCCGCGCAGCGACGCCGAAACGAGGAACCGAAACCCCCGCTCCCACTTGGCCCCACCATCATCCACGCCGGCACCCAACCCCATCCCCCACACATGTCGGTGCACCCCGGAGCACCCCCGGGCCATCACGGCAGGTACCCCCCCCCCACAAGGGGGCAGGCCCCTGGACGATAGGAACCCCGCTTGGGGATCGAGCGGCCCCGCGGCCCCACGGCCCCCAGGGCCCAGACCCGCAGCCCCGCCGCACCCTGTAGGCAAGGCCACCCAGCACAGGCCAGATGCCCGCATCCCCCAACCCCCCGCAGCCCTCCCTTCCCAGCAGCGAAGCAGCACCCCACACACACACCCCCGCCACCCCCCAAAGGAAAGGGACAGCAGTCACCCCACAACAGCTGCAACAGCCCCCCAACCCCAGGGGGTCAACAGATGCACCCAGCCCCTATGAGCCACCCACTGACCGCATGAAACCCAGAGCAGCGAGGCCGCAAAAACCCACCCTGACTAAGTGATAGAGTTGATCAAGGAGGACCAGAATGACTAGAATTTTGTCAATTAATTTTTTTTGAAAGAGCTTTACCTTGGTAACAGCTTTACTTCTCTGCAGCCTCAGTAAGTACTGATACTTGGTTATTGTCAACACTTTTGGTTATTGTGTGTTATGCTTTTAAAAGATGCTTAACCAGAAGATATCTTGTCAGGAAAGAGAACATGTATCCTTCCTGCAAGTTAGAAAATGGTAATTTAAAAACAAATATAACCACTGTAGGATGCAGCAATTTGAGTTATGTTAATGAGCATTTGTCATAAAATGTGCACTATGTCCCAATTATTTCAAAGTTTTAATTTAACAACAAATTTTGTTTGGAAAACTATTGATTATTTTGCGAAAATAGTTCTCCGAAATGGGTTTCTGTAAACAGTTTATGCGAAAAATAGGCTATGCAGTTTATGAATCCGTCTTCATTTCAGATCGACAATGGTCAGTTTGAAAAGATCTTCATGACTTTTTGAGAGGCATTTGCATAAAGCCTGGATTAAATTTTATGCAAATGAGGAGTGGGCAACTCAACGCCCCACTTCTTCAAAGTCCCTGCGACGTTGCACGTTGTTTTTGTATTGATATTACACAAACCCCTTCATGAAAATGTGTTGAGGTAATACTCTGTAATAAAGTGGTGGGCCAATTGACTGACCAATCACCATCACTCTATTAAAAACACATCCCCTTGTGAAGTTTCCACTTAAAAGCTACATTGTGTAAGAATTATTCCCATCTAGCGTTGAGATCATATATCGCAATCAATTCTCTCTCGCCACGCAGTATTGCAGCTACGGTAGCCTTCACGCTTCAAAAAGTGAAGGTGTACAAAAGGCCGTCTATCAGCCATCATTGTTGGAGTTCATGCGTTCTCTTAATACATCCATGAGTTCATGTCGGAGAGTGGCGCGGACACCACGAGCGGGCATGAGCGGCCACGCGGGCCACCCGACGGAAAGGAGAGAGAAAGAAAAGGAGACTGCAGCGGTCCAGAGGATAATTAACTAGTTGGGATTTGGTGTGTGCCTCCAAAGCAGGCCAATGTTCACTCTTTTTCCGGTCTGTTGCTCTTTTCAATATCAGTTTTCTTTTTCTGGGTGAAGAAGAAAAAAAATTTGGATTTTGAATACGTGTGGTCCTCCATGTTTCCTTCTTCAAACTTGCCGGGCCCGGGAAGCGATGATACCAATTAGCAACAGCCGTGAGTCGAAAACGCGAAAGGCGGAGCAGTATAGCCTGTATGTCCCTTACCGGCTAACGTATTTCAAGATGGCACATCATTATGGAGCGTCTACCCCAGTTCATGCAAGCACAAATGTAAAATTCCAAGCTAATAGGAATACTTGAAATTGATGGGGGTGTTTAAATATTCATGAAAAAGGATAAGTTTGTGAAGGGCAATACAGATTTTTGATAATGAACAACTACAAACACACTGGGGCTTTAAATTAGCACAAATTGTAACAGAATTTTCTGAAAATGTGTGCACATTCCCATCCACTAATGTTAATATAAGTGAACTGGGATATATTCATTAATCATTGCAGATTAAAAGAGAGCCAATCAAATCCCGACATTTCTAACGAGTGATGTTTAAGTCACATACTTGATGCACGTGATGATTCATTAGCCGAGTTGGTTTCCAGTGGACTAAGTGGCATTTTGTTATTATTGATACACCATCTTTTTCCATTTCAGCCAAGCATAAAAACTGTTAATTTTCAAGTTTACAATTGCTATCATGTCAAGCAACTGAAAGGGCTTCAACGTATGTGGAGAATGGTACAGAAATCTAAGAAAAAGGCATGTTGGATAGATTTGTGCATCAACAGGAAAACTCCATTTAAACACAAAGATGCAGAGTGAATGAACCCTTTACCAACATTATAATATAGGAGCAGGTCTCTGGTAGAAGATCATAACTTGACCAATGGAAACCTTTAGAATGAACCCAAACACTATCCAGAGATTGCAGCATGCAACAAATGACAAAGATATAACGTGTTATCATAAGAGTCTTGGAGAACCAAACGTTCTAAGCCTAACAGTGTTGTATAAAGTACTAGAAAGCAATACTTGAGTAAAAGTACAAGTATCGTGCTAGAAAAAGACTTTGGTAGAAGTGAAAGTTACCTTTCAGAATATTACTTAAGTAAAAGTCTTAAAGTATCTGATATGTACTGTACTTAAGTATCAAAAGTAATTTTCTGATATTTAATGTACGTAAGTATTTGAAGTAAAAGTTTTTTTTGTTTTTTTTTAAAAGCAAGCGGTTAGAACTTTTATTGTGAACTTTATTGTGGCTTTCTTATAGTAAAGCATAAAGCATATTTAGGGTTCCCATATCTTCTTAATCTCACTCATCAAATCAAAATCGCATTATTTTCTAGGACTTTTCAGGCACAATTATCTTAAGTTCAAAGAACAAACAGCATATTTTTAGAGCTGACATCAATGTACAGAAACATTTCTTGCAAATACGGCCACGGGTGTATGACGTTATCTTCACCACTACCCTGTTCACCGAGTTCACCACTATCGTCGGGGTGGTCACAGGGCTCAACATAAAAAAAAAATTCCGATCAGAGTTTTGCTTACATGGAAAAAAACATGTAAGCAACATGGAAAATCCATAATGATTACTAGATAGGCTACTTAACTAGAAAATGATCTCAGATTAGTCCTGTATGCCTAATTTGAAATAAGACAATTCTGTTGCTAAATAATACAACCGGCAACATCATCAAGATTGACGAACGCATCATTCACGTGCATATTAAGTAGCCACATGTATTTGTTTTGGTCTTATAATACATCCATAGGTTTACCGCTCCAGCGGAGAGGATGGCTCGTTTAGACGGTATCTATATATATCGGTTTCTACATGTTTCTGCCTGTAGAACAGGTAAGTATTGCCTCTTTAATCATGGAGGTTTTATTGTAGGCTACCTACTTACAGTAACGAGTGTAGCGTTAGTTCATCTGCGCCATCGGCGGTAAATAATCCTCGGTAACGTTTCCAGTCAGTACATGTGCTGCGTGAAGTAACGCACACACCTCGGCGTTTTTACTGGCCCCGGGCCATCGGGCCATTGCTTATGTCGAGCCTTGGGTGGTCGTCTACAATAACGGGAGGTCCTCCAGTAGGTGCTCATGCTTCCATGGCGGTTTCAGTTGTGCATCCTCCTCCTCCTTTAGCAACAAACAAGCGCTGAAATAGAGCGCACGGCGTGCGGAGCGTGCGTAATGCAATCTAGGAGCAGTGATTCGCCAAACCTCCCTCATTGCTGTCGCACACATTTCTATCTTTGCAGTGAAACGTTGAACACAGAATGAGGAACTTCACCTTGATAACAGCTTTACTTCTCTGCAGCCTCAGTAAGTACTGATACTTGGTTATTCTCAGCACCAAATCATCTAACAAATTACCCACCAGAATTTCAACTTTCAAATAAGAATTATTGTTGTTGCATTAATACAGTAAGTGCTGCATTATACGCTCAGGGATAACTCTCTTTCTGTCTCTGCTGTTTGTTTCAGGCTGGATCTCTGTCTCAGCTTCTGAGTCTCACACTGTGGAGGTCCAGTCTGGTGGAGGCGTCACTCTGATGTGCTCCAACATTTCCAGCGTTATAACTCAGACAGAATGGTTCAGAGTGATCAACAGAAAGAAGCCCAGCTGTGTCTCCTCTATGAACCCATATGATAGCAATGCTTCCTTCTGTGATGGATTTCAAAATAGATTTGAGATGAGTTCCAACATCTCTACTGTCTTTCTTAAAATCAAGAGAGTGGATTCATTTGACTCTGGACTGTATTTCTGTGGAATTAACATAGACAAACATACAGTCATTGTAAATGCAACATATCTAAAAGTTCAAGGTAAGATTGTAGATCTCTTTTTCTCATCATATTATGTCGTATGGAAACAGCATTAAGACGAACAAATCAATGTGTGTCAAATTATTTCCTTCATACTGTATATGTTTTAAAGATAACAGATGATCTGATGGAAAATACTGAAAATAAGGTTCTCCTTTTTCGCTGTGCAAGTAACCACAGAGCCAGTCATTTCAATCTCATCCATCTCTTTTAAAAACAGCCATTCTACCATTAACCTAGAGGAGTCTGATGGAATAACAAACGTCATGATTGTGATCCTGGGTGTTTTCCTCAATATACTCATCATTGTTCTGGCTGTTAAAATCAGGAAACTTCAGACAGGTACAGTTGAGCTATAATATGATGGATAAATCCAAAGCAAAGTATACGGTCAGTAATAATAAACTGATGAAACTTTTGTCTTTTTTTCCACTGAGCTGCGAATGAAGAACTGAAGCCAGAAAGAAACAAGGTAGACCCAGCATTAACTATAAACTGTGTTATAGTTTTAAAGATGCTCAACCAGAAGATATCTTGTCATGAGAGAGAACATAAAGCCTTCCTGCCAGTTAGAAAATGGTTTTAAAACAAAAGAGAACCACTATTGAGGCCATTTGAGTTTGTCATATAATGTGGCCTACAGTATGTCCTAAAGTAGTTTGAACAACCTCTGCATATTCATTTAACTGAGTTTTTCTTAGTTTTAATTTAAATTGTGCAACACAGCTGGGATTCTACTCCTAAGCATGTTTGTTCTTAGCTAAGCTAACACTCAATTTAGTTTAAACAATTCCTTTGTGAAAGTACTGTACAAAGACATTTTACGTATTTTTTGGCAAACTCCGCTACAGTGTGTGTGACTCTGAATACTCTGATTTACAGGATCTGGGCTCAGATGACCTGAACTACACAGCTCTAAATTTCCAGGTGAAACCCAAAAGAAGCCGCAGGCCTGCATCAGAGAGAGAGCTGGAGCCACATGTTGTGTATGCTGCCACCAGATAGACTCAGGAAACATCTGGAACTGCAGATCAGAGTGAAACTGATGCTTCATTAGGCCATATTAATCTGCTGTTGTGTTTTTATGTGTGGGTTTTTACCAGAGTACACTGCTCTCCATTTTATACATCAGCCATAATCTCAGCGACGATTCAAGACAATGCTTGTTATGGTACGTGTCCATATAGGCGTTTTTTCTTTTTTTACAGAAGGTATCGTCCCACTTTTCAGCATTGCATGCTAGTGGGTTTGCCACCACCAGTTTCGCTTCACTGACCACTGACAAGCAAAGAAAACAGGCCACACCCTCCTACAACCACGATGGCTGCACCTGATTGGACAAACGCTTCACACTGGACTGTCTGCTCCTGAATTTTACAACACACCATAGTGGCGGCTCGCTTGGAAAACTATCGATTATTTTACGAAAATAGTTCTCTGAAATAGGGCTTTGACTTTTGCCCAAAAATCCTATTCGAAGTTCGTTTGTATATTAATATTCGAATATATTCGAATATTTATTAATAATATTTTGACCATTAAATGCCTTCAGTTTAAAAAAAAATTAAGTCAAACCCTGGATTAAACACAGTGTGCTTTCGACAGGAAGTTCGGAGCTTTCACCGTAGCCTACGTAAGCGGTCTGATGTTTATACTCATGTGTGTCGAGCCAGTGTGTGTGGGCGGTGTTGCCAACTTAGCGACTTTTTTTCACAAAAGCGACTAGCGACAAATCTGGCGACTTTCTGTAGAAAAGACAGCAACTTTCTGTAAAATAAAAAGAGTCGCCAGTATTGTCCAGCGAGCACGCAATGTATTTCTCTCCTGTGGCCGCCGAAACAGTCCTTTCTCTTCTGTTGAGTGACTGAGGAGCAGCCCCGCCCTCCCCTCTGTGCTCCCTCATGTGCAGCAGCACTGAGCAGGCAGGTAGGAAGGGGAGAAGGGACAGGGTACGGCGCCGGTGTAGGTAGGAGAGACAGCGGAACGCGACGGGAGAAAGACGCCGCTGAGCTGGCCTGGCCCTGGGCAAGCCAGCTTTCTTTGAGAATTAGGGGGGAATGCAACGCTACCGAGCCACGGCCGAGAGACGTGCGTCGCCGCGACGTGTAGTTACATTTTGAAATGAGTGAAAAAGCCTCGGAATCTGAACTGAAAACATTTACAAGCAAACGCATTTACAAAAAACAATGCCCATAACAGGTTCGAATATTAAGTGCTAGCTAATATTCGTTCGAATATCATAATTGTTTTTAATATTCGAATGATATTCGAATAACGAAGTTCGGAGTCAAAGCCCTACTCTGAAATTGCAGTGAAACGTTTAAACAGAATGAGGAGCTTCACCTTGATAACAGCTTTACTTCTCTGCAGCCTCAGTAAGTACTGATACTTGGTTATTCTCAGCACCAAATCATCTAACAAATAACCCACCAGAATTTCAACTTTCAAATAAGAACTTAATTATTGTTGTTGTTGCCTTAATACAGTAAGTGCTGCATGATACACTCAGGGATAACTCTCTTTCTGTCTCTGCTGTTTGTTTCAGGCTGGATCTCTGTCTCAGCTTCTGAGTCTCACACTGTGGAGGTCCAGTCTGGTGGAGACGTCACTCTGATGTGCTCCAACATTTCCAGCGTTCTAACTACAGACAGAATGGTTCAGAGTGATCAACAGAACCAAGCCCAGCTGTGTCTCCTCTATGTACGGGTCTGATGGCAAACCTTCGTTCTGTGATGGATTTCAAAATAGATTTGAGATGAGCTCCAACATCTCTACGGTCTTTCTTAAAATCAAGAGAGTGGATTTATCTGACTCTGGACTGTATTTCTGTGGATTTTACATAGAAGGACATACAGTCATCGCTGGTGCAACACATTTAAAAGTTCAAGGTAAGATTGTAGTTAAGCCTCAGAGATCTGTTTCCATCATATTAACAGTGTATATCACATTTATTGTCACGTCATATAAAAACAGCATAAAGACAAACAAGAAATCAATATGTGTCAAATTATGTAACATTTTGTTTTTTAGCTAACGAATCAGAGTTTGGAGTGGATGTAAAGACTGAAGGTAAGGTTCTCCTTTTTCACTGTGCAAGTGTCCACAGAGCCATTCATTTCAATCTCAAACATCTCTTTTAAAACAGACTCTAATTCTGTCTTTTCTCTTGTAGAGGAGTCTGATGGAATAATTGTGATCTTGGGTGTTCTGACTGTTTTCTTCATGATAGCTGTCATTGTTCTGTCTGTTAAAAACAGGAAACTTCAGAAAGGTACAGACGTATCACTTGTTGCACATTCAGTTGTATTAAGTTTTAAGTTTTTTGTCAGTTAACTAATCAGGCGTATGTTTTGTCACATAGCTGCTAAAGAAGAACTGCATCCTGAAAGAAACAAGGTGAAGTATTACAGTAGTTAATAATATATGTTGGTATATTTAAGGTTTAAATCATTAACCAGGGCCAGTACAGATTCTGCACTGCCTTCTGAAAAAAGTAGTTCCAGTGTGTGAGATATGTGATACTAAATACTTTATTGATCTACAGAATGTGGGCTCTGATGATCTGAACTCTGCAGCTCTGAGGTTCCTTCCAAACACAATAAGGAACAGGAGGCCTGATCAGAGAGAGAAGTGGAGACTCAGGTTCTTTATAGCGCCAGCAGATAGACACAAGCAGCAATAGGACTGTAACTCTCACTGGAACTGATGCTCTATATTCATCTGCTGCCAGAGTCAATGGCAACATTCTTTTATTAAATAAAGTTCCTATACTCATGGTCAGTTTGCATTTCCTTCCTTGTGTTTCTTTCCGTGTCTCTCTCAGCAAAAAGTCTGTGTCTTTCTTATGGTGTCTGTCTCCGATCTTTATCTGAGAGGAACAGCAACATATCTGATGTTTGATGAGGAGGAGCCACAAAGACACCAATGATGATGATGAAGTCAAACTTACTCATATGTAGAGTCTAATGGTCTGTTGGAGGTGGGGGGGTATGAATCTCTTCACAGGAAGAGACCGCACAGTGTGGTCTGAGCACACCTGACACCAGAGTGATGAGGCCAGGCTAGCAAAGTATATAAAGAAATAAAATCATATCAGCTTCTGTATTTGTACAGACTGGAAGTATAGTACATAAATCAATAAATAAATAAATAGCAATAGAATGAACCAGCGCCCTGCAGTAACAAACATGTTCAGTATGAGTTCCATCACAGGAAGTCTTCAGCCATGACCACAAACACCAAATGACTCGCTGCTTTAAAAAAACCCGTCATCACACCACTGGTGCCTAGTTTCACTGTCTTTGAAGCCATGTTGTACAGTTTACTGTTACCTTGTTTTAGAGTAACCTCTGGATTCTATGCCAACATGTTGTGTAGTCTGCATTCAACTTTAGCTTTAAGGATCCTTACTGATCCTCTTTGTATTGGTATAAATACCCAGTGTATTAAGCATAGGGCATTAAGATCACTTTTTTTAAATCTAATTTTATGGAAAGAAATTAAATATTAAAGTAAATATATTATTCTTCCAACTGTTTGGATTCAATTCTCACATGAGTCTCTCATTCTCGGTCTTTTTTATTATCTTTGTATTCTCCTTGAACGTAATCTGAAGATGAAAATAAAACATATTTGAGGTTTGGTGGAGGAGGAGCCAGTGAAGGAAACTGATCTCTGTCAAATGTTCTTATATGGAGAGTCTGCAGGGAGGTACACTGTACTGTTTCTCTATCTGGTTATACTGACTTTTAAAAAAGAAATTTTAACTGTCTCTATTGTACAGTATGCTGACATAGTGAATGTGTATATGAGAAATACAAAGGGGTAGCTTCCTGACCTGACTGTGTTCGCATGCACATACAGTATGGGCAACAACAAGTGTTGTGCCCCCACCTCGTTATTTTCCACTGTGGTTTTAACACTTTGTGTATCGGCTAAAGCGAAAGCCACAGGAAGACTGGCCTTCAGCTCTCTGCAATAAAAACACAAGCATCAAAAGCTGCACTACTTTTCACACAAAAGCTTTACTGCTTTCTCTTCAAATGTAAAGATATTTTGTTTAAAAAAAATGCAATCACCTTCTTCACAGATGACACTGTCCAATTTATTCACACTCATTTTACTCTTTTACCTTCATACATCTGCACCCTGTGTGCAGAAAATATGCCTCTTGCAGCCTCATACCTGCACAGCCAGATGACAGTGTCATTAAACTGAGACCTAGGAGCCTCCCACTGATAAGTTGACAATATACTCATACACACTATTTGGTGATTCCCAAACAGCTGAGTCATTAAAGAAACCAACTTACTGGATGGTAGGGTGGGTGCTATGAGCAACAGTGGCTCACCAGAACCAATGTGATTTTGTGGTAATATTCCAGTATTTATGTAAAATGTACATCATTAATGATGACTTCCTATTGTTTCTTTATTGTTCCTTTCAAACTCTTCCTGTCACTTTGCCCATTGGACACAGATGACTGTGGGACAGAGTGGAGCAGTGAGTGAGGTACACATCACTTGTTTCACAGGAAGAGACCACAGTGGTGTCTGAGCACGCTTTTAAAGTTGATAATGTGTCTAAAAATATAAATTAACCACTGGCCTAGATTCTGTCATGTAGAGAAAAAACAACTATCTGCGGCTAGATGTTTTGGAAAGACACTAACCAGCAGGCAACAAATAACAACAGTAAAGTCTCAACCACAGGAAGACTAGTGATCACACATAACCACACATCAAAAGTCTAGCAGTTGTTATAAGATCAAGAATGATGCTACCTAATGAGTTTCCAGTATTTATCAACCCCATCTGACACCGTTTCAATCAATATCTGATTTCAGACTTGTGGAAAGCTCCAAACTCACACGTGCACAACCAGATATGAGAGCATTTACTGTGTGCATCTTAGAAGACAATGAAGCTGCATTATGGTAATCTAAGAGCTACAAAGTGAATGAATCGGGGCCCACCCACTGAGTCACCTGTGCAAGTCCTAGAACACACACACACACACACACACACACACGGTAGTGACAAACTCAACCAATCACATGTTTAGAGTCCAGTCTAGCTCTTATAGGCTCCCCTCTGCTGCTTTTTTTAACCCACAAGTTTCCCCAACAATAGCTGCCACCTTCCTCCAAACAGTAATTCTGGGGCTTCTTTTTCCTGTTGCTCCGCCAGCTTGGTCCATGTCTCCAGGTATCCCAGCATGCTTTGTGCAGCGAAATATTTGCTTCCCATAGATAATGAATGATGATACTCGTCAAAAATCGACCGCTGCAGTTGTAAGCTGGTATGTATGGTGGCCGACAGGGGCAAACACACTGCAACTTAAAGGGAAACTTCACCGATTAGCATTAAGCTTTGTATCAGTAGAAACCCGGTAGTATTTTTGAATGACCATGCTTCCCTCCCTCATGTCCCCCTGAGAGGGGAGATCTCTGTATTGTGGGTCTGGAAAAAAGCCTCAGATGACGCAAAATGTTTTTTGCCCAGAGGCAAAAGACTACAGCCTGTATTAGGAGCCACTTCCGCGCCCAAAGGGGGTTGGACTGTCGGCTTTTTCCGGAGATTGCCGAGGGAAAAACGAGTGTCAGCCATCTTGAATCCTCGCCTTAGCTTCTCAGCAGGAACAGAAACTGTTCATCCCGACGGAAATTTTAGAACAACAATTATGTGCATTCAAACTACCACACGCACGTGTACCACCGGGATACATTGGAACACATCGGAGAATATGCAGGACACTTTATTACAGACGCAATACTCCACACAACGCAAGCCCTCCGCGCACGGAGACCAGCGGTAGTGCTCGATTCCTGTGGCCGGTAAAGTGACCTCATCAGGGGGGCGTGGCTGAATGGAGTGTGCCGGTGGAAAGCTAGCGCAGCTAGCCATCTTGTTCACCAATCCTGCTTGCAAGTGTCCGCTCATTAAACAAACTGGACTACATCCAACTTTAACGAAACTCCCAACGTGAGTTCAGAGACTGCTGTGCTGTGTTTTTGTTGTTGTGGAAATATTGCTGTGGACAATCCAGCCTGCTCTCTGTCACCAGGTAAGACTACTAGTGGAGGTGGGCTGTGTTACCCCGGACTGCCTGTTGCAGAAATGGGGTGATTTGCAT
This sequence comes from Perca fluviatilis, assembly GCF_010015445.1. Lineage (NCBI taxonomy): Eukaryota > Metazoa > Chordata > Actinopteri > Perciformes > Percidae > Perca > Perca fluviatilis. The sequence goes on from NC_053125.1 coordinate 8,693,033, forward strand.
CCAACTAACTGCTAACTGCTGGTGGAGTTTGTGACTGTAAAATGCCAACAATTCTAGCTACATCCCACACAAATGTACGGCTGTGTTTATACTCTATGCTTATACCACAACCCACCAAGAGCTAATGCTAGTAGCTATGTGTTAGCCTTCTTTTATTACATGGCTTGGTTGAATTCTAATGTAGAATGCGGTCTGTTATTTCTTGATAACAGACCGTTGCTAAGGATAACACACCGTTGCCATGCATAGCAGAGCATTGCCATGGACACAGTTCTGTTCACTCTGGAGCTATAGATCAATCCGCTGAAAGAAGTGCAGATAATGTATCAGCTGTGGCCAAAGAAAAAGCATGTTTTAAATGTGTAACACCACTTGAGCCACGGTGAAACGTTTTTTCGTGTATATGGTTGAAATGACAATAAAACACACTTGTTGAGTTGATCGTCTCACTGTCTGTCTGTAAAGGGTAGGCGTGGCTTGGGAGTGGCCTCATACAGCAGCAAAGGAAGTGCATTCTGGGATTTGGTGTCTTTCATCCATATGAGCCAAAAACACATTTTTTGGCTTATCTCGGCCTAGAAGGCACCAATTTCAATTTTCTTTTCACATTTCTACTACATTAGTGACCCAATTTAAAGATATATTCAGCTTTCCAGCGGTGAAATTTCCCTTTAATGAAACACACGCAAATAGACAAAACAAGCAAATTGAGAAAACATCTTCATTAATTTGACAACCCATGCGCAGCATTTAGCAAACATGATGCAAATACACAAACGCGCTGCAAATACAGAAACGATGCAGAAGTAAAGTAGAACTGACGTAACAGCTGTTATATACGTTAACGTTTATTTTCAAGTTTTATTTTGAGGGTCTTTTAAAATTTACATACTGTCTCAGCTAGCGGTTAGCCAAATTATCTGTTTGCTAAACTAACGTTAGCTTGCTTCTGGAGGCTAATGGCAGACTGCTACAATCAGCTAGTGGTTAGCCGAATTAGCCGTTAGCTAAACTAACGTTAGCTTCCTGGTGGAGGCTAGCGTGGAACAGATCGTGCAGTGTCGTAAATCCCAAGAGGGTCTGGCTGCAGACCTCCAGTGTCAGGCTGCTTCTGTTGCAGGCTCCACTCTCAGGCTGCCTCCAGTGTCAGGACCGGAAATAAACTTTTTGTGCGTGTTTTAAAAAGGAGTCCGGCGTATATATTGCGACTAAAAACAACGAAAAAGTAGGAGAAGAAGATTTATTGCTGCAAATTGACTACCGTTGGGACAACAGTAAGTAACAAATATGTATATATAGATATAGACATAACACACCATATGTTTGCTGTTTTACTAGCCACCTTACGCACGCAAATTACCGAATGTTACTAACGTGGATGGGTTGTAATGTTTTACGCTAACGGTGGCTAACGGTTGACTGACGTTCAGGTTATTTGTTGTCTAAATGAAAATGACATGAGGATACGTTTTTAAGTTTTTCTATCCTTCATTCCACTCGTTTTATACTTTTACCAATTGAAATACATATATTTTAACAGCACTTATACTTTTAACAGTGTTATGTAGATGCATCGTTCAATCTATGAAGAGGGTAAAGGGTTTAAAGTGGAACGCTGCACAGCATGTTGTAAGCTGTTGTTATTGGCTAATTTAAACTTTTCTTTACTTGCTCTTAGACAAAAAGATCTGCAAGTGCAATTTGAACTGCAGAAATACAGGGCACTTTCATTGCCCTATATGCAACAAATCTATTATAAGAAGAACAGACATTGAGAGACACCTGGAGGCTTGCCAAGGTGCTACAGAAGCTGCTGCCCCATCCAAACAAAATGCAGACTTACCTGCCACACCCTCTCCCCGTCTTTCACCATCCACCATTCCACCTGTCTCCTCCATTTCAATTGTTCCTCCTCCCCAACCAGATATAAAAAGGTGCATGCTGCTACCTCTACCTCCACACCTTCTTCCAACCCTTCCTCTGGAGAGACACATTTATGTACTGCCCAGGAGACAGATTTATCCAGAAGAAGGTGCAATGTCCTCATTGTAAACTGGTCTGCCATAAAAAGAATTTGGCTAAACATATACAGAGGAAGCACAGTAATAAGAGGGATATAACAGTGAGCACATTGAAGAGTAGGGTAGCACTTTATAATAACTATCCATAATTCATCATTTATTAAGCATTAGTTAACTATTAGTTAATGGTTTGTTCATTATCACTTATTAATTGTTCATACATAGTTCATCATGAGTAAAGTATTTGTTCACACAGTTATAAATGGTTTGTTCATAGTAAACAAGCCTATTGGTTAATGGTTTGTTCATCATTATTAATTAATTGTTCTTACATAACTAATCATCAGTAAAGCATTTGTTCACATAGTTATAAATGGCTTGTTCATAGTAAATAAGCCTATCTTGAAAAATATGTTTGTAAGTACATGATTTATACTTAAATAATGAAATAACCATTTGTAAATGAAATCATTTTCCCATTATAAACCAGTTAGTAACTATTGCTAAATGCTTTGTTCATCATTTGTAAAGCACTGCTCCTATGTTAATTCTCATGAATTAAGCATTTGTATACACACTCATAAATGGTTTGTTCATAGTAAATAAGGCTCTCGAAAATTATGTTTATAAATAGAAGTTTGACACTTTCTAAGTATTGCAAAAAAACATTGGTAAATTAAATAATGTTCCCTTTATAAACTATCTCCAAACTAGTATTAATTTATTTGTTTATCATTTGTAAAGCATAGTTCCTACATTCTTTCTAATCAATAAAGCATTTGTAAATACACAGGGTGGCTACAGGTATAAACAAGTTAAATTTAAGACTTTTTAAGACCACTTCTAAATTAAATTTAAGACTTGAATGCGGTGCGTTTGTAATTATGTTCAACGAGACACTGAAGCAGACAACCAAAAGCAATTATTGGTTAAATGACCATGTCCAGTCAAGAATATATGGAGCAGTTCATGGGCCATGCAACAGCACAGGATCTACTTCAGCATTTCAAAGTAAGTGTGCCATAAATATATTTATTAACTAACCTCTTGTATGTTGTGTATCATATAGTTAAGCTTTACTGATTTGTCAAGTGAATAACAACTATGGATAGGGCACTATATGTTAATTAGACAAATTAAAATGAATGAATTAAAAACAGCCAAATTGAGTTTTAGAATGGTATTAGAGTCTGCTGTTTACCTGCCAATATGTATAAATAGTATACAGTGCTGCTCATAAAAACAGCCCCACATCATCACATACCCTTCACCATACCTAGAGATTGGCATGGTTTTATTTCAGTTAGCCTCATAGCTGGTTTGATTGATTGAGAGATGATTTTATTGAAAGTGCCCCATCTCCAGGTATGGTGAAGGGTATGTCAGGATGTGGGGCCATTTTAATTCTAAAGGCCAAGGGAACTTTATCAGGATGCATTGTATCTGTAGCCCCCTATATTTTAAGGAAGGGCATTTATTTATTTACGATGCATTATTTATTCACAAAGAAAATTGGTGTCCTTAAAGGTTGGACTTTTCCTACTTTTTTCAATTAAGGAATTAAGATCAATTTCCAAAAGATGATTTTTGTATTCCTCTTTTTAGTCAACTTATCATGGGTTCATAAACTTATGAGCACCACTTGCCATTTAACCAATAAAGCACATGCAAGTCCAGTTGTTTGCTTTTGGTTGTCTGGTTAAGTGTCTTGTCGAACATAATTACAAACGCACCGCATTTTTGGACTAAGGTGATGAGTTATTTTTTGAGATGGCGCCAGTCCAAATTTAGCGTAACGTATCTGGTCTTGTCCTTTCCACAGGTAAATGACTGTACAAGCCCCGAATCTGGAAACATTGCTTTGAACACTTCTTCAATCCCGTCATACCTGTAGGAATTGTGGCTTGTCACAGTCCTCAGCACCCAAATCACCTCTGCTCAGAGTGTTTGCATAGAACCACAAATTGCTCAGCGGTCAGCTGGCATTGTTGGCTGTGGATTTCCCATCATAACATCCAGCGTTGTAGCGTTGACGCCATTGCTAGCGGTAGAAATGGTGTAACAGAAACTAGCAATTACGGGCTGCTGGCGAGCCTTTACGTAGTACGTAGTTTACCAAGTTTGAAATTCTTCCGACGCATAACGCAGTTCACTTCATAAACATTCCCAGGCACAGACCTTAACCAATAATACTCGTTCTTTTCAAGCAATTTGTAATTGAACTTCCATTTCCCCATCTTTCTAGGTGGCTATCAACCATTGCTGTATTACCTGTATGCGGCGAAATTGCAAATCCCACTGACAATGGCCACGCCAAGACCCGCCCACGAAGCAGCTCGATTGGTAGGGGTAAGGCATTTGACCTCGGTTAAGGTTAAGGTTAGGATAGCCGATTGGTCAGGGGATACCCCTTCATGTACAAATGGGGTTACCTTGCGTAAAAAATATTCGACCTGGCTGGCAGAACAGACTGCCTGCATTTTCGCGGTTGCATGACACAAACATATTTAAGACCTATCCAATCTGAATTTAAGACAATTTAATACTTTTTAAGGCCTTATTTTTAGGAAAAGTGATTTAAGACTTTTTAAGGACCCGCGGCCACCCTGATACATTTAGTAAATGGTTGGTCCATAGTAAGTAAGCCCATGTAAAATGTTTATCAGTATATTCTTTAATAATTCCTACATGATGCATTAACCATTTGTAAATTAAGTATTTTTTACCATTATCAACTAGGTATTCAGGAACGTAAAAGGTTGTTTATAGCTAGGAAGTTAATGATTAACAGACTATCTAGACCTACATTTGTTCATGTCTTAAATAAAATGTTATGATTTAGAAAAAAGCCTAAACTAATAGCTGGGGTGTTAGCACATCTGTTACAAATACTTACCAATAATGTAATCCATGATTAACTCATGAGTTACTACTGGTTAGTTAAGTATACTGTGTGAGCCCATCTAAAGGGAGTACTTTCTATGCTTTACAAAGCATTTATAAATGAGTTCCAAAGGCTAACAGAACCTGGACACACATGTATTGCTCTATTTGGACATGCCTTCAGAAATATGCCTACGGATAGTTAGTGTTAATACATCTTTAACAAGCACTTACCAACACATCAATCCATGATTAACTCATGAGTTACGACTGATTAGTTGACTACATGATGTGAGCCCATCTAAAGTGAGGACTTGCTATGCTTTACAAAGCATTTATTAATGAGTTGCAAAGGCCAGCAAATACAACAGAAACACAAGTAAAAAAAAGTATTTGTAACCCTTATTACGATGTAGTAATGTAAGTACATTTATGAAATAGCTCGTAGTAGTGTTATTAGTTGATATCACTAGTAATTTGATACCAGAGTAAACATAGAATTTTTTAATAAAAGAGACTAGGTTACCAGGATTAAAGTTATGAGAAGTGTATTAATATACACAGAAACATGGCATACACATACAGATAAAACACAGGTATGAAAAATAATAACTAAAATAATAAAGTGCGCTCATAAAAGAAACCCTTTTCAGTTCTATGAGCTCAATTGTTCTTTGATGACAAGAGTTCAGAGATGTTCAACGTTGGGGCCCATATGAGTTTGGTTTCTGTTTGTCCTACCACCATGAAGAAGGAATCCAGGGCAATCCGTATAAGTTATTTTAATATTATTTTAGTTGTTATTTTTCATTCCTATATTTTATCTGTATATGCCATATTTCTGTGTATATTAATACACTTCTCAAACTTTATCCTGGTTTCCTAGTCTCTTTATTGATGTTAAATTCTCTGGCTCTTAACAATCTAGTTTTCTTCTGGTTCTGGTTCAAATTCACAACACTTCCTAACACTACTACGAGCTATTTCATAAATGTACATTCTTACTACATCGTAATAAGGGTTACAAATACTTTTTTAACTTGTGTTTCTGTTGTATCTGCTAGCCTTTGCAACTCATTTATAAATGCTTTGTAAAGCATAGCAAGTCCTCACTTTAGATGGGCTCACATCATGTAGTCAACTAATCAGTCGTAACTCATGAGTTAATCATGGATTGATGTGTTGGTAAGTGCTTGTTAAAGATGCATTAACACTAATTATCCGTAGGCATATTTCTGAAGGCATGTCCAAATAGAACAATACATGTGTGTGTCCAGGTTATGTTAGCCTTTGGAACTCATTTATAAATGCTTTGTAAAGCATAGAAAGTACTCACTTTAGATGGGCTCACACAGTATACTTAACTAACCAGTAGTAACTCATGAGTTAATCATGGATTACATTATTGGTAAGTATTTGTAACAGATGTGTTAACACCCCAGCTATTAGTTTAGGCCTTTTTCTAAATCATAACATTTTATTTAAGACATGAACAAATGTAGGTCTAGATAGTCTGTTAATCATTAACTTCCTAGCTATAAACAACCTTTTACGTTCCTGAGTACCTAGTTGGTAATGGTAAAATTACTTAATTTACAAATGGTTAATGCATCATGTAGGAATTATTAAAAAATATACTGATAAACATTTTACATGGGCTTACTTACTATGGACCAACCATTTACTAACTGTATTTACAAATGCTTTACTGATTAGAAAGAATGTAGGAACTATGCTTTACAAATGATAAACAAATAAATTAATACTAGTTTGGATATAGTTTATAAAGGGAAAATTATTTAATTTACCAATGTTTTTTGCAATACTTAGAAAGTGTCAAACTTCTATTTATAAACATAATTTTCGAGAGCCTTATTTACTATGAACAAACCATTTATGAGTGTGTATACAAATGCTTTATTCATGAGAATTAACATAGGAGCAGTGCTTTACAAATGATGAACAAAGCATTTAGCAATAGTTACTAACTGGTTTATAATGGGAAAATTATTTCATTTACAAATGGTTGTTTCATTATTTGTTAAGTATAAATCATGTACTTACAAACATATTTTTCAAGATAGGCTTATTTACTATGAACAAGCCATTTATAACTATGTGAACAAATGCTTTACTGATGATGAGTTATTTAAGAACAATTAATTAATAATGATGAACAAACCATTAACTAATAGGCTTATTTACTATGAACAAGCCATTTATAACTATGTGAACAAATACTTTACTCATGATGAACTATGTATGAACAATTAATAAGTAATAATGAACAAACCATTAACTAATAGTTAACTAATGCTTAATAAATGATGAATTATGGCTAGTTATTATAAAGTGCTAGAAAGTCAGCAGAGTGGGTGGAAACAAACCAACTTTTGTTTTCATCCAAGGTAGAGTTGCCCAGTGCAGTCAGAATGGGAGAGGAGAAATGGAAGAAGCTGCAAAGCAGTATGCCAGACTTTGGTCTGAGGAGGAAAGTTCCAAGCTTGAGGAACTAGAGAAAGATGACATCCGGGAACCATTTAAGTTCAAATTCTCCACAATCGAGGACGGATGTGGCTGTTTTGTGATGAGATTTGTGACAAACGAGGATACTTGGCATATTGTGAATGTAAAATGAAGTAGTAACAGTCAATAAAAGCTTAGCTGCAACCACCAGCCTACTTTTTACATTCACAGGACTGATTGGGGACATTGTTTTTGGGGGATTTTTTTTCCTATGTGCCAGTTAGTGTCCAAAACCAGCTGTAAGTTCAAAGATTACCTCTAGTTTTTTGTGTATTGTGATATCACAATGTTTCTAGTTCTACACCCTTTTCTGCAGGTGTAGTTTTTGATATTTTGAATTTCTCTAAAGAAGATTGCAGTGCCAATTTGTCATTTTATTTTCATTATTTGTAAATAATCCGTCTGTTGAAAACGTACAAACCGGTGTCTCGGGTTTACTCTGTGGCTTGGGGCATAACAGCTGAGATTACTTCAGTATGTATAACACTCTGAGCAGACATTAACTTGTGTCAATAAATACATTTTCCATGAGGAAATGCATATTCCATTAAGCTCAACGTTTTTACATGACTAACCCATAAACTATAGGCTATGAATGGCGTTTATTTTGACACTTGATGTAGGCTAATGCGATAATAATGCTGGTAGACTTATAATGCAACGTATAAATTCATGTTTTTGTGTTAGTGTTGATTAATTTAAAATTAATTAAAAATAAATCAACAACAAAGCGGCTTCTTCCAAAAGTGTGTATACAGTTATATTATAAAGTTTCTTGCGCATAAGAGATTGTCAGACAACCTGATCGTCAGTCAACCGTTAACCACCGTTAGCGTAACTTATTTATTACAAACCATCCACATTCGGTATTATCATTTGGCAATTTGCAAATGTAACCCGTGGATTCAGGGTGTTCAGTCCTTTAAGAGACGCACAAAAAGTTTGTTTTTTCCGGTCCTGACACTGGAGGCAGCCTGAGAGTGGAGCCTGCAACGGAAGCAGCCTGACACTGGAGGTCTGCAGCCAGACCCCCCCTCGTAAATCCTCGTACAACAGCGCATGAGCGAACATTTTGCGCATGTGCAGAACGGATCGTGCAGGCAGCACGGATCGTGTAACGACAGTGACCCCTTCTGTACAAAAAACGCCACAGTGGACACGTACCATGAGCGTGAATTTGGTCGCCAGTCAGATCGTGTACAGCGGGCATACGGCCATTAGTGACTTGCTGCTCAGAGTTAACTCAGTCAGCGGTTCCTCTGTCAGCATCACAGCTTCTCTCCCTCCCTCCTGGGGCCAGAGTACACAAAAAAAAAAAAAATAAAATAAAAGAGTGATATTGTGACAGACTGTCCCGGTTTCCATTTCTTTTCTCTAGCTGCACTTTCCTCCAGGGGTTTTATTTCCTTTTAATGCCCTCCCTCTCAGCTCCATCTTTTCCCTTTCTCTCGTTCTCTCTTTACCTGCGCCATTTTGTCTCCACCCTTCTCTGCCACGTGTACTAACACTCTGGTTACTGAAAGCATGTGGTCCATCAGAAAGACCAAAACCTCACGCTACAAAACCCCTCAGCAGTAAGCCTCACCAACAACACTGGTACTGCCTATTTTTCTGCATGGAGAACTTTTACTTTTAATACTTTTAATACTTCTTTGATGATACTTTTTACTTAAACATTTTTTATTCTTACAGTGTGGTATTAGTACTTTTACTTAAGTAAAGGATCTCAATACTTCTTCCACCACTGGCAACGTGAGATGTTGTTCAGCGTCAAACGGATACTTAATTTATACTAATCTGCAGACGGTGGACAGGAGTGACCATCACTTTGTCAAAAGGACAAAAATGTGCAACCTTCTTCTTCTTCTTTATAGTGCTGCGTGTTAATTCTTATCTCTTTTAAAAGATGTAATTAGAGTATACGTATGACAATTTGACATCATAGCATGTGTATAACAGTGTATTGAATGTTCTTCAATACTATACAAATATATAAATATATTGTTTCAAATATACAAATATATTGTCACCTGGCCTTACACAACAAAGACCTGCATGTTCCCAAACACTAATAGTTGATCATGACTTTTTAAAAGTCTTCTAAATAATTGTTAAACTTCTCACCACTTCCCTTTAGCAACAGCCACAGAATGTTAAGTTTAACCAAAGAATTTCTAATATAGGAAGAAGTTCCACTCCCTCATGACTTCCGGCTTCTGAACTGGTTGCAGTTCCATATAGGGGGCGCTCACAGGCCAGTGCAGAATGAATGGGGCTCTATGGAGCTATACCCAAGGGGGTAAGCTTCGCTTCAGAACTCGAGCCATCATGGCGCTATTTTGTTGCTAACTGGCCATCACCTCCTGTTAGCATTCCGCTGACCGCCATTTTTTTTTACGTCACTTGACTGAGAATAACTTTACATCCGAAGCGTTTAAAGACTCTATTCGTCCGTTGTTTATTTCTAAAGAAACACAACAACGTATAAAAGGCTCCATTACCTTGTATCTCACGTTATGGCTCCGTAGCAGACGTTTTTGTAAAAATAGGCTAACAATTGTGTCATAACCAAGTGACTTACTGTCGCACAGTAGAGGAATTACCGTAAAGTACAGGAGAAGCTCGCAGGCAGTTTCGACTTCCATTAGCTGTTTAGGTTTAATTACTAATGTTAACTAGCATGTTAGTTAGCAATAATTAGCCTATGCTTATGTTATCTCCTTATATATACCTACACTCTCCGTCTCCGTCCGATTGGGAATGATTGAGATTTCTCTTGGCACAGCTACCAGAACACTTACAACTTTCAGACACGTTGCAGTAAAGCTGGCCATCACCGGAAAAGTGCTTCTAATAGCCTTCACTGGTCTCCGTCCAGAGTAACGGGCTCTGTTGGTCCATTATATATATATGTCAATGGCTATACCCCACACATGGGCAAGTCGCAAGCAAGTCTGAAGTCTTAACCTTCAAGTCTCAAGCAAGGCCAAGTCATTTTTTGTGACAATCAAGCAAGTCAAGTCACGTCATAGCTTTGGTCAAGCAAGTCACAAGTCAAGTCATACAAAAGTTTCCATTTTTAAACAAGCTAAAAGACAGTGGTTATGAACTGCTGGAGTTTTATTTGCATTTTTTACTCAAAAGACTTTGTGTCCACATACATCTGAAGAGTTTAAATTAACAGTTAAAAAAATCACAGCCTAAAACTGATATTAGGCCAACAATAAATCAACATTGTTCAATATGCCTCAAACATGACATTAAATCATGAAATTCCTTCAAACAATTAAAGTATAATGGTTCCTAAGTCAAATAATATTCTTCAAACATGCCTCACTTTTATGAGACAGAAACGCATCCTTTAACCTTTCCTTCTCTTAAAGAACAAAGCATATTCTTTGAGAATAGCTCAATCCCACCACATTTGCTTATCACATGGAATGGAAAGTATATGTTGATATTTGACAGTGTATTTGTGAGTGAATGTGTGCGTGTTTGAGAAAGAGTGAGTGACAAGTTATTAATATTGGTGAGTGAATGTGCGTGTGTGTGAGAGTGCGTTGTATGTGTGCCTAGCTTTATTCACATACTTACGTCTGCGTTTATGAGAGAGAGAGAGAGAGAGAGAGAGAGAGAGAGAGAGAGAGAGAGAGAAGCGCAGTTTGTGTTGTGTGTGTAGGCCTATGTGTGCCTAGTTTTATTCGCTCTACCGCCACCTTGAACAAAGAGGGGAGGGTGTGCTTATTCATGGCCAAAAACTGAAGGGACTTCTGTCCATCACAAACGTCCAAATAGTGGTTCAGCTGAATATGGGGACTGGAACCCGAATCTCTCCCGATTTGAAGTGTCTGATGAAATTCGACGTCGGAAATAAGTACTGCAGACCTTGCAAACTGCCGTTTCTTTTTTTTCTTTGCCTGGTCAGATGTGTAATCCTTATAGCCAAACTTTATTATTTTCTGTGCAGAGGGATAGGCACCGATTTATGTTTTCCTCCGTGGGTGCTCACACCCTTTACAAAAAAGGGTTTGCATTTCAGAACCTTAGGAAACGGACAGCGGCCGACACGAACACACACGCCATAATAAAGCCGTAAAGTAGGCCTAGCCTATAGGCTATCTTTCAACTCAGGACAGCGCCACTTCTCACAAATACAGATAGGATCGGAGATGAAAAGTTTCTAATCACACTATGACAGACGCTCCACAACTGCAGTGTTTAATTTTAGATTAACGTAAAAATGAACTGGCAGTCTGGCACTCGTGGGTGGTCAGTATTTTCCGTGGGTGCTCCGGAGATCGAGCACTCACGGTATCGGCGCCCATGAGAGGGATCCATGATGTTAAGTTAGGCTACTAGCCATAGCCAGTGTTGTTTACTGACGGTCTGCCGCCGCGCGCCTCGTCATCATATCAACGGTTCCTGCACATGCAACAGCACTCAAATCGTAAATTTAACTCCTCAATATCAGAGGGGGAAAAATATATTACAGAAAATAAAGTAATTTCAAGTCATTTGACTCAAGTCTAAGTCAAGTCTCAAGTCATGAATATCAAGTCAAAGTCAAGTCGAGTCTTTTATGAATGTTAATCAAGCAAGTCTCAAGTCCTAAAATTTGCGACTCGAGTCTAACTCGAGTCAAGTCATGTGACTCGAGTCCCCCATGTCTGCCAATCAGCATTCATTAGCAGAATGCTAGCGTGTTATGGGCTACAATGACTCCCCTGTAAGAAATCAAAAGGACATAAGTACTTGTTCATTCAAATTTCGACCTATAATCCATGTTGAACTTGCAAAAACTACAATCAAATCTGAAATTTCTCAACGACAATCAAAGACACATTTAGCAGACTAGCTCCATAGGGTCCCATTCATTTTGCACTGGACTGCAATCACCCCAAGTGGAACTCTGGTGGAACTGCAACCAAATTCGGTACAATGGGACTGAATAGGGAGTGGAACGGCTTTCCGTAGACCGGCTTTGGTTTAACATATAGACTGTCTGAAAGTCATTTTATGGTCAATATCAACCAAGGTTATGCGAATGTTATTTTGTATTAGTGGATTTGTTTCGACCGTCTTACATAAAGGCCTTGATGTATCTGTTGTAAATTGGATTCAATTGGTTTGAACATTACTCTGGCAGCTTAATAGGAAATGACCTCAAGAATAAGTTGTTCTGGTATCTGTTGAGGCGATCATTTGTTGTCAAAGACTCCACCTCTGAAGTTGAGAGCAGCCTTCCTGGAGCACAGTTAGACATCACAGAGCTGTGATCATACGCACCACGATGAAACGGAGCCTGATAACAGCTTTAATTCTCTGCAGCATCAGTAAGTACTGACAAGACTTTTCTCTTAACTTGATAACTTCCAGCATTAAAACTTATTATATTAATTAAGAGGTATTGTTTACCTTCCTATAACAAGTCTCTGCTGTTTGTTTCAGGCTGGATCTCTGTCTCAGGTTCTGAGTCTCACACTGAGACTGTGGAGGGTCGGCCGGGTGGAGAAGTCACACTCACATGCTCTAACACGTCTAACCGAGACGCTGCAACACTCTGGTTGAGAGTGGTCAACAGAACCAAGGCCAGCTTTATCTCTGTGATGTTAAGCTCTACAGTAAAACCTTTATACAGTGATGGAATTCAAAATGGAAGATTCAACATGAGTACCAACATCTCCACTCTCTTTCTCCAAATCAAACATGTGGATGTATCTGACTCTGGACTGTATTTATGTGGATTTTACATTGGAGGACCTTTTCATTTCAGCACAATACATTTCAATGTTAAAGGTAAGATTATAAAAATCCTGTGTTTTGTATTCTTTTTTATATATGCTAATATAATTGGCAAAAAAGAGAGCACATTTCATCATTTTAAAACAATAGTGATACCATTTTTCAAGGTAAAATCAGACATGAACTTATCTTGATTTTGTTTAAAGACAGTGATGATTCTCATGATGACGCTGACAGGAAGTCTGAAAGTAAGATTATCTTTCACATTTCTTTAGTTGTGCCGAGTGACTGCTAGTCCTTTTAAGATAAAAGCAATGTGTCTATCCTAACTTTGGTTAATGTTCTCACAGTTCTCAAGCCTGTAAATGATAAACAGTCAAAGTCTTTCTACGTTTGCTAATTTATGAATTGCCCAAAAAGAACACATGTGGCTATTTGAAAAGATTCCAAATAAGAGAGTGATACAATATTTCAAGGTATAATCAACAGTAAATATATCTTTTATTTTGTTAAAATAAAAGGCAGCGATGAATCTCATGACGACGACAGGAAGTCTGAAAGTAAGATTCAACATAAAAGATTGAATGTTCTCACAGTTCCTGAGCCAGTAAATGAAAACAGAGTAATTCTATTCTCTTTCTTTCAGCAGAGTCTGATGGAACAGCAAAGCTGATGAGTTTGATCCTGGGAGCTCTGACTGTTCTCCTCTTAATGGTCATCATTGGTCTGGTTGTTACAATCACGAAACTTCAGAAAGGTACTTCCTGAAAGCTACCCTTTCCATTTTGTTTTCCATTTTGATTTCTTCACTACTTCTCTAAAATTGTGTGAATATGTTGAAAGAAAAAGGTTTGCTGAAACAGAATAACAGCAATGTAACAATGAATAATGATTGTCAGTGACCTGATTGGATGTTTTGTCTCTTTCATTCAGCTGCCAATGAAGAACAGAATCCACAACAGTCTGAGGTGAATCAACTTTTATCATTTACTTATTAGTTGTATCATTTTAAATTGTGTCAAGTCATTTCGTTCAAGATAAGGGAGTGTAAATATTCTCTTTGACAGAACCGGGCCTCTGAAGAGCTGAACTACGCAGCTGTGGCTTTCCGTCCAAAAACAAGAAAAACAAGAGAAGTGGAGCCCAATGTTGTGTATGCTTCTACTAGATAGACTCAGGATGAAACCAGAGAAGAGGTTCACAACAAAACTGATGCTTTATCATATTCATCTGCAGATGGTGGACAGGAGGACTGACCATCACTTTGTCAAAAGAAGGACAAAAGATGTGCAACCTTCTTCCTAGTGCCGAAGTTTGAATTTGTATCTCTTTTAAAGATGTAATTAGTGCACATCAATCAATACCGAAAGAAGATTGTGTAAATGATGACTTGATAGCAGTGTGTCTATGCTGGTATGGGGAATACAATTCCAGAGATACAGCAGCAATCCAGTTTTACATTTGACTTACAAAATTAAAAATAAATAACTACTCGCTTTTCTTTCACTACTTGTCTCTATTAAACTCTGACACGGTTTCATCGGTAGTTCCACTTCCCCTCAGATAATACAAAGCAGCATAAGTCACAGGGAGGCAGTTTCTGTTAATGTCATGCACCTCATTGGAAAGTACTGCTTGCTGCATTAGCCTACTTGTAAGAAAGGTGCTATAATATCACGAGACACGCGGTTCAACCCAACCCAGTGTTGGCTGTATTTGGAGTACCGGGAGAGGACCGTCCTCTTACAGGACCCCTTCTCTCGGTAGCAAGATTCATAACCCTTCTAGCACCCACATTCATTCTATTGAACTGGAAACAGACACCACCTCCCACTTTCACTATGTTGATCATACATTATGCACAACCTGTTCTCACTCCGAATTCGTAAAATACAGACGCTTGGACAGTGGCTGTCAGCATCTGAAGTGATGAAAAAAAAGTTTGTATAATGTACCGGGGAGAGCAGCAGCTACACGGGGTTTAGCGAGTAGTATGTAAAGCCAAAATTCCGCGTGGGGAGGTTGGTTGGGGTGGCGGATGGGTCAAACACAGGACTTTCACCCAGGAGATCGGGGTTTGTGTCCTGAGTAAAGACACTTTCTTCTTTAACCGTTCCGTTATACCCACGTGTCACGGAAACGTAAGCCCACCCACCACCTATTCCTAAAACCAACTATCCCGTACTTGACGCGTGTCACAGAAATAGAAGCTAGGCAATACATATCCCCTTGGCTCCTCCCTTAACTCTTAGCTCTGATAACTA
Source organism: Perca fluviatilis (assembly GCF_010015445.1). Lineage (NCBI taxonomy): Eukaryota > Metazoa > Chordata > Actinopteri > Perciformes > Percidae > Perca > Perca fluviatilis. Next base: position 8,708,469 of record NC_053125.1, read on the forward strand.
CCTGTGTGTTCACACACACACACACACACACACACACACAAAGCTTGGATATGTGAACAAGTCAATTCAGAATACTACTGCACAGTAGTATATATACACTGTATATATTCCATTAAAAAAAAAAATCTTGAATTTTGATATGGCTGGGTGCTAATAGTGTTCCAATATATGTAGAAACACATGCAAAATATTTTTCCAGTACATGATGATTTAGGGGTGCCACCACACATCTGTTTTTGTTGGATAAAGTGGTTAACAGTGCTCAATGGTCACCATGGAGATCTGAGGTAAACAATACTACAGCTCAAGAAAACTGAGGTGATCTTTCTGTTTGAGGTGATCTTTCCGTGTTGGGTATGTATTATTACATATTACTATCACATCTGTAGTTGTGTCTTTGTATACTTATTTATCATAAGTCATATTTATAGGTATTGGTGCTCATTACATCTAGCTAACGTTAGCTAGCAACAGTTTGCTAACCACAGTTAGCCATCTATGTTGTTATGTGGTTGGAGATTCAGAGCGGCTGAAACTGCTTGGTGTCCCGGCGTCTAAGAAGCCGAACCAATGAGGCATGTGGAGTGATCGTTGCCCAGTTGACATGCAAGTTGCTGCAGGACTGGTGCTGCGCTGACCAGCTTGTCAACATGGCATTTGACACCAGTGCGTCAAACACCGGCCATCTCACAGCAGCCTGCATTGCCACACAGCTCTCACTGGGCCGACCACTGCTTTGGTCTGGGTGCCGGCACCACAGTGGTGAGGTCCTCCTGAACCGGGTTTTCACAGACCTGAAGGTGGAGTCATCACGCTCGCCAGAGGTTACCTTGTCGCCCCGTGAGAGAGAAAATGGAAGCTGTTACCACAAGAATCCAGCAGCCAATGGTCCTGCTACATTTCTGGCAACACCGAGCAACCACTCATCAGCAAATTTTACGTGCTGAACTTGTCAGGTATGCAAATTAAGTCACTGACCACAAGCGAGGGACTACCATGAGTTTGTGCAGCTGTGTGGTGTCCACAAGGCACAATGGATGCGCCAAGCTGCTCTATACTCTCAAGCTGGCTTTGATGGAGCAGCACATCGCGTTGCTTCCCCAGGGCACAATCACCACACGGCAGCAGGTGCCAAAGATTCGGGCATTTGCCGTTTTCAACACACACACACACACACACACACACACACACACACACACACACACACGGTTGACCTGTGAGAAAGCTGTAGATGCTGCCTGGAATGACCCAACACTCTACCACCACCTGCAGGCATACAAGGCTGTAGATGAGGGCATTGCAGCATCAGCGATCAAGGCGCTGGAGAGGCATCGCTGGTAATCGACAGGTGAGATGCTACCCCTGGCTCTCTTCAGCAGCAAGGTGCCCAATGATGACAAGCGTGCACTTGCCAGAGCGATCTTGGAGCACAAGCCCGCTGATCTCCCCATGCACATCCCTGAGCAGCGCTTTGGCACTGGCTTTGGCAAGCCAAAGTTCCCCACCCTCTTGCCAACCACCAGCATGGCTGACCTCGCCAATAAGGATTGCTGGTTTGGGATGCACCAGCTGAACATTGATCCAGAATTTATATCTCTCGATGTGAAGGAATGGACGACCAATGCTGCGTTCAAAAAAAGTGAGGTCAGCGTACGTGCAATGAACGTGGAATGACTGTGCCCGAGCGTGGCGTCAAGCTCACATCCGACTTTCGTCGCAGTGGCAAGGAAGGAGCAGCACCTGCAGAATGTGCTGCAGGCAGTTGAACATGACCGCAACCAACAGCCAAACCTTCGCCGCTGCAAACGCAAGCCAATCCCTGAATAGGACGGTTACTCTTGGGTGGCGGGTGGGGAGACATATCTGGGGGGAGACGCACTAGCTAGGTTCAGAGTTCAGGTTCCATTTCCTCGCTCTTTCTCCCTGGTGATGTTGCTCAGTGGAGCAGACTCTGGCACAGACTGAGCAATTAAGTTTGAAGTTTAGTTAGTGTCAGCTCTTACCATTAGGCCCTGTTAGTTGCCAGTGAGTTAGCCACTAGAGAGGGTTTGTTCTTTTAAGTGTGTCAGTATTGCCCCTTGTGTTTAACAATAAAGTCAATTAAACTTTATATGTGTGTCCGACATCCATCACTGCTGCACAAAATTCAGGGTAAGGCCACGTGAACATGTCCCATTGACCTCCATTCATTTTGTCTATAGGACAAATTAATTGAGAATCTTGAAAGTTGAATTCTGAGAAATGCCCAAGTTGCCCAAAGGGCAAACAAACAACTTTTACTTTGATAAGCCTATAGAACATGTTACTGTATAAAAGTTCACTGTACTCAACATTTCCAGGTCAACCTTTTGGCAATTAGACTAAAAAGTGCACATTTTTGTGCACAAAGTTCATGTGTTAGGTGGCACCCCTAAATCTCAATGGAATTCATTTTTATGTTAATTGGAACAAAATGCAATGCCAGCCAAATTTATCTCTCTCTCTCTCACTCTACAGATCACAAATAAAGGCTTCTAAACCAAATACTACACAACCTGATGCGTAACTTTCAGTAAGCAGGGTAAGCGGTGCTTACGGGCCCGGACCAATCAGGGGCCCGCGTGACTGGAAGATACTGATCGACAGCCGGGGCCCCCTATCGCATTTTATTACTTGCGACAATCTCAGCAGTCCCACGTGCAGCCACTGACTAACTGGGAGTGAGAGAAGATCAAATTAATTTCCTTGTTTCAGAGCCGTTCTCTTAATACATCCATGGACGAGACACGTGTGACTCGAACATCTCACATTTACCAACAAAACAGAGCGAAAGACCGTGCAAAACATTTTAGACCGTCCTGCCAACCTGTATACATTTTAACATCACTGTACACTGCAAAGAGTTTATGGTTAACTGCTCCTCAGATCTCTGCAGGGTAAATCCAGACAGCTAGCTAGACTGTCCAATCAGAGTTTTCTGCTGCATGACTAAAACAATGTTTTAAAAGTACACATGTTCCATCAAAACAAAGTTCCTTCCAGAGGCCATTAGCACCGCCCAAGACGATTTTGATTGTGAAATCCCAATAAACCAGAGCACGTTTGCTCCCATCCCAGAATGCTGTGTGCACTAGCCATACCTTCCTCCGCAGCGCTGTGGAGGAAGTTCTGGCAATGGGAGACTAAGGTGGTGCATACAGCACTAAATGAATGGAATACAAAAATTACAGTGCTTTACTTTTCATAGCTATGAGCGAATTGTTCATGAGAACAGCCTGGCCACTGTGGTCACAAACAGCACTGTCTGCATCTGTATCATTGATGAGATCTGAACCAGAGGAAGCTCGACCTTCAGCTCTCTGCATCATAACCACACACAACAGAGACCTCAATGTTCCAAGAGACACTCATCGTCACACTTTACAGACTCAATACGTGCACAAACTCACATCTCTGCTTTATGGTGAAAAGATGAATGCTGCAAGGTGACACTTGCTCACTTGTCTCGTATCAAAGTGTTTACTCTGCTAAAGGCTGCACATGATTCGGATATGACAGGTTGCACCAAAGCTACAGCAGGTGGAGACATGCATTTTAAACCTACGAAGCCTTTCATCTCACCCCCCCACACAGCTGCAATACCAGGGTTAATCAGCACCACACAAACACACAACATGTCACGTGTCAGCGCTTGCCCTATCAGCTAATGCCTGGCTCACATTAGAGTTTTAGGCCGATTTATGCCCGATTTACCCCTCCCGAGAATCTGAGAAAAAATCTTGTCGAGGACCTTGATCGGTTCCGATGTTCGGCGCAGATTATCTGGTAATGTGAGGCGTTCACAGATCGAATCTTGCACCTCCCGATCTGCTCGCCGACACATCGGGGCCGCCCCGATAATATCAAAGATGTTTGATATCTAGGATTATAATCGGGCGTGAAACGACTATGATACGTCAGTAGTTCCACAATAGCCAATGAGAGACTGGTCTGCAAGAACACAGAAGTGACGGAAACTTTTGAAAATGTCCGCGAAAGCAGCTGGCGTACGGGTCCGGTGGACAACTGAGTTGGAAGAAAGGATGGTGGAGATGTGGCAACAGCACGAGTGCCTGTTTAATGTCTCATCAGAAGAGTATCATAATCGGAATGATAAAGACAAGAGCTGGGGAGAGATCGCTTCAGATTTGGACCTACCGGGTGAGTGTACAAAGTTGCTAGCACACTAGCTAGCAAATGTAAACATTAGATCTAAGTCAATGATCATCTGCTACATTCAGGTCTAACAAAAGATGCATTACACATACCGTATTTTTCGGACTATAAGTCGCTCCGGAGTATAAGTCACACAGAACAACTAGCAGGGCGTGGAAACGTAACTGCATCGTTGACAAGCCCCTCCCGGCAGCACGTTGTTCAAGCCCCCCACCTGTGTACTCGTTCCTCCAGCTCTGGCCGTCTTGCTTTCAGCCCGCGATTAGCCGATTAGTTTTCTTTGGTTTCTTCATTGCAGTAAGAGTCACCTTTTCGCCAGTCCCTCACAAGTTTCTCCCTCATTTCAAACTTTCTTTCTGCTGCTCGATGACCGTTTTCGGCTGCATATTTTACTACCTGCAGTTTATCTCTTTTCTTTCTCAGTTGTCTTTAGGAGCAGCATATAGTTGTCACAAGCCTAGAGCGCCCTCTCGCGACTGTAGACTGTAATGTTTTCAGTATGAATTAACATTTAAAAACATGTTAAATTATATATATTTTGATATAAGTCGCACCTGACTATAAGTAGCAGGACCAGCCGAAGTAGGAAAAAAATGCGACTTATAGTCCGGAAAATACAGTAGTTTGTTTGAAAATGGTGGTGCCTGTACCCGGCTCACAGTCACTTGTTGGAGGCTAAACAACTTCCGCTGATAGCCGGCGTCCCGGAGCTCTGTAGCGGCTAAATACAACCAGCAACTTCTGCTCAGATTTTATCGTTCTATTGCTCTATAGACTGTTCACGTTACTATCACTTTCTGTCCTGTTGTTTCCCATCATGCCACTGTGGGTTCATATCATATCGTACGTAAACGTTTGCACATGATATCCTACGAAATTAGGCGACCCCCGGCTGATCCCGTGACGACCGGTTAAGTTTAGCTGTCTTTACAGTTAAATTTACCCGACAAAAGGTTACTGGGAGCTGGATTCAGAGCACCGTGTTGTTGCAGTTCGTTGCAATTGAGTTTAGTCGACAAAAAGTGAGCGTCATGCACCAAAATGGTTGTTAAGAGCCAAAACTAAAATGATTTGGATTAAAACACTCCCGGGAAATGAACACGCGTTTCCCGGGTAACATTTGTGCGTTTACCCTGGGATGCAAACCCTGCTCCCCAGGTTGAAAGTTCAGAGTTTTCAGTCCAGAGCGCTCTTTACAGCAGTGTCAACGCGATGCTAGTCTTTATCGACAACGTTTCATTTACGGGATTGTTCAGGTGGCGCTGGAAATTCCGTGGGATGTCCCTCTTTTTCGGCTGGCTGTCCGTTACCTTCCACTTTCTTTGTGGTGTTGTTCTAAACTCTGGTGGATTTATGAGGACTATGGTTAACTGCTCCTCAGATCTCTGCAGGGTAAATCCAGACAGTTAGCTAGACTATCTATCCAATCTGAGTTTTCTGTTGCACGACTAAAACAACTTTTAAACGTACACGTTCCACCAAAACAAGTTCCTTCCAGAGGCTATTTTGCAGCGGCACCGTGGCTCCGTCTGGCGTTAGCACCGCCCAAGATGATTGTGATTGGTTTAAAGAAATGCCAATAAACCAGTGCACGTTTCTCTTCCATCCCAGAATGCTGTGTGGACTAACCAGACCTTACTTCGCAGCACTGTGGAGGAAGGTCAATGCGAGACTAACGTGGTGCATACAGCAATAAATGTGTGGAATACATACGAATGACTGTGCTTTTCGTAGCTATGTGAACAAATTGTTCCTGAGAACAGCCTGGCCACTGTGGTCACAAACAGCACTGTCTGCATCTGTATCATTGATGATATCTGAACCAGAGGAAGCTCGACCTTCAGCTTTCTGCATCATAACCACACACAACAGAGACCTCAATGTTCTAAGAGAACAAAAATACTGTATATAGTGAAGATACGTTTTTAGAGACATGATCAGTAAGCCTCCAGTTCTAAAAACGATGTCACTGCTCCACTGATCACACTTTGTCACACTTAACAGACTCGATACTCACACAAACTCAACTCTCTGCTTTATGGTGAAAAATGCATGTTGCAAGGTGACACTTGCTCACGTACCAAAGTGTTGACTCTGCTAAAGGCTGCACATGATTCAGATATGACAAAATACAGCAAAGCTACAGCAGGTGGAGACATCCATCTCCTCTAAGACAGGCATTTCAACTTTTAATTCAATAACCAACATTGGCAAGGTAAGATTTAAACTGATGTTACTGATACAATTGTTGAATCAGCTTCTATTTTGTGAATGTAGCAGTATAGAAATAAGGTTGTCTTGTTGCAGTTAAGTGCGCCTGCTGACCACTAGGGCGGCAGTATATAAGTGCGGCCTTCCTTCTCGCGCTCCCACTGCTGCATCATTTCCGGGTCAGGTGTCTGTCTGTGCAGGTAATGCTCCGCGCTACTGCTGCGGCTATTGCTTTGTTTCGGCCTATTTATCTATTATGTCCTTATGCTTAAAGCCTGTGTGTTTTCACTGCAGAGCAGCGACCGAGTGCTCCGTGTGGCGTGCTCAGTTTTATTTCCTGGTTCTCTCGAGCGGTGGTAAGTGTTCAATCTCTCTTCTCTGTTTAAACAGAGTGCTATCCTGTAGCTAATACTAGTGTGGTCACAGGTAGAGGTCTGCTGTCGTGTGGGTCTTTCTCTCCCTCCCTCTGCTGTGCAGGTTTGACTTGAAAACAGGTATGCTACCTTAAATCTAGCCCCCAAAAACCTTCATTAATGTAGCTTAGCCATGCTAATTTTATGTTTATTGACAGGGAATGCACATCAGCTGGCTGAAGTCTACAGGTGGTGATTGATGTGACTCCACCACCAGCTGATTGGGGCCACTGCTGTTTTGTCTCCACTGCTAAATGCTGCTAATTGTACAGCTTTCTCTGCTGCCAACTACACAGTCTACTCTCTGCTGCTAATTGTACAGCTTTACCTACAGAGCCTTGTCTGCTGCTGTGTCTCGGCTGCTAACTGCACAGCTTTGTTTTTGCCGCGAACTACACAGCGTGTCGCTACTGCTTGGCACTGTTGTTGCTGGCTTTTGGTTTGCATGGTGAACTGCCGACACCAGACTTTTAACTTGTTTATTCCTTCAATTTTAGCTGAATGACTGAGGAGTTAATCCTTTAGTTTGCATTATTGTTTTTTTCTTTACTTTGTTGTTTTGATCAAGTAAATTGTTTTATTTTCTTTACCGGTTTTGATTAAGTAAATTGTTTTTGTTTACTTTATTGTTTTGGTTAAGCTGATTTTGTGAATTATTTCCTGTTTTGTAGTACATTTTTGAGATTAATTTTGTTGTAACCTCCTTTTGTTTGTCCTTCCCAGTGGCTGCAGGTGGTGCTGGTGAAGTGGTGCTGGTCTTCCTCCTTGTGTGCCGTGTTTCCTTTGACTTGGTGATCTCACTGTGTGTCTGGATGAACCCTTTTTCTTTTATCAATCCATCCATCCATCCACACACACACACACTTATTGAATAAACTATTTTTGTAAACTGGGAACCACATGTTTTTGCCTATTGAGTGGAACAAACCTGTGTGCTTTAAAGATCTTCGGCCTATCCCAAGTGGCGTTGTCGGAAATCTTAAAATCTCAGTGTCATCAATCCCATTCGCATTGCCACATGTACATTGTAGTCAAGCAAAGATCGGGGGCGTTTCTCAATACCAAGAATGCAAACTACGGACTTGTGTTCTTGGGGAGAACATTCTTGCTGGTTGTTCTTGGAAGAATAACTCGCAAGTTCACAAGCACAGAAAACGCTGTTAACAGTTTGAGACGATGCATTCTTCCTGTTATTGCTCAACACTCCCAGCACAGAGGCTACCTGCAAGGCTCCAAAATACCAGCTAGAAATAAAAACTACAACAATAGAACCACTTTGTATTAAAACAATCTCTGGACAAGAAAACCTTATAATGCTAAAACTATTGCAATAATATTGAAAAATAAAACTAATTGAGCTTTAATTTTATTGTTTATGGTTTAGCTCAAACACCCCTTATTCAAAAGCGTGGAACGCGATCCCTACTATTAGCATATACGTTTAAGTCAGTTTAAATTAAACAAATAAATAGGCATATGCACTGGTGTGTCCCATGTGTTCCTATTAGTGTTATGTGGAATTATCATTTCAATATTATTGTGGTGCACTGTATATGCCCAGGGAGATGGAAATTAGAAATTCCTTATCCCCTTTAGTATACATAACATGTCATAGCATGTTACCACTTTATGTAGGCTACAAACTGTTCATTTATCATAAAGACTGAAACTCAACTTCTAATAAATCAGAAAACAAATACACCAAAAATATGAACTAAATACAAAATATAATGTGGGCTATAGCCTATGGCATAAGTCTCCCGAAAGGAAACGGGTATATCTCAGACTAATATACAGTCTATGGTATATCTCTCCTGTGTGTGTGTGTGTGTGTGTGTGTGTGTGTGTGTGTGTGTGTGTGTGTGTGTAGTGTGTTAATGTATGTGTAGTGTTGGATATTTAAACAAACGATCCGAAACGGCGAAATAAAAGCCTCTTATTTACGGGACCGGTCTAGAAGACCTCCGTCTTACAGCGGGATCTCCGAGTGTGACTGTCCGAGCGCTGAGCAAGCGGCCCCGGCAGGCGCAAGCTGGCGGCCGCGTCATTTTATGGAGCTCCGAAAACTTTGGAGCAAATTGTCAATTCGGCAAAGATTTTCGCAAGACTGCCTATATTCTAAATCTAAACAGTTCATTTCTCGCCTAAAATGTTCTCAGAAGTGAATTTAGTGATGAATAAGATGGCGAAAATAGTTTTAAAAAATCGTTTTTGGGCTGTCTATGTACTGGAAATCCAACCATCGAATGCCGAAATGAATGTTGGGATACAGGTGCTGCGAAGTTCATACAAGTTACCAACCGATGTATCCTCGGTAAATGGGCGTGTCAAGAATACATCCGGGAATTTTAACTGTTCTTGGCGAAATGCGAACTTGTGTATTGGGAGAGTACTTTGGCAACACGAGATGACGTTTCACAGGGACACAAGCACACAAGTCAATAGAAGAACACATATTGGGAAACTCCCCATGACTAGCACTCTTCTGAGTTACTGGAGCCGGTTGGCCACTGTTCATCAGTAACATCAGCATCTCTGCACTTTTTCATTTTGTAGCCGTTCATATCAAATACAAAATGAAATGTACCGGTAAATACAAAACTTCCTTTAACATGACAACAGAAAAAAACTTGCTTCTGAATGGTGAGTCTCTTATAATTGTATAAAAGGACACAAAAAGCATGGCTCCTTCTGGTTAAGTCTTGATAAAGGAATATTAAACTGTAGCTTACAAAAGTCAGTGTTATGCTACGTACCAGTTATGGAACTCTAACACATGAAACTTGGCTGAAATGGGTTAAATGGAAGAAAAAAAAAAAAAAATATAACCACAGCTTCTGGTTTAACCTGTGGTAACTGGACATGGCGATATGAAATATCGTGGATACTTAAAAATGTATTTAAAAATACTACTGTTGGTGTATAAAGCACTGAAAGGTTTAGGGCCAAAATAGAATGTCTGATCTGCTGCTACATAATGAACCATCCTATGAAGAGCTCTCAGGTGGTCTGGGTCAGCTCTGCTCTCTGTCCCCAGAGTCACAACTAAACATGGGGGAGTTCAGTTTGTATGCACCACATATCTGGAGCAAACTCCCAGAAATCTGCAGGTACGGTGCAACTCTCACTTCTTTTAAATCAAGGCTGCTGCCTTTTTTTGAGTCATTGTTCAGTTCTTACAGTGCGACTTTTAACTCCTATTCAAAAATTACTTTGGATTGTCCAAAGTGTAAAACATAATTTTGTCCTGCTCTCCTTGCAGCTATCAACTTGAAATGGTTTTTTCGTGACAGCATTTCTATTGTGACTGTGAGCAGCCGGGTAGACAAACTAAAGATCAGCCCGCCCCTCTTTACGGTGAGACTTCTCTTACTGGAGCACAGTTCACTTCCAGGCGTTGAAGTGGTGCAGACATACTGTTCACACAAAGATGAAGCTCACCTCGATAACAGCTTTGCTCTGCACCTTCAGTAAGTACACTTTGGTTCTCAACACAATTGCTAGTTTTCCTTCAGTACAGCAATCTGCCAGAGCTGAAACTTCCAGACTGATTCATCAATGATTGAATGTGCGTGCATTGTGTTGAATTCCAAGTTGAAGTAAAGGAATGAGCATGTTGTTTGTTTCAGGTTTGATCTCTGTCTGTGTTTCTGAGTTCCACACTGTGGAGCTCCAGCCTGCTGAACAAGTCACACTGATGTGCTCCAACTTCAGCAGCTCTACCGGGCACATATTCTGGTTCAGACTGGACAGCAGACCCAACATCAGCCGTATCTCCTCTATGCAGAGCTCTGATTCAAATGCTTCACTCTACGATGGATTTCAAAATGGAAAATTTAACATGACATCCAACACCACTACCCTCTTCCTCAACATCACCCATGTGGATTTAGCTGACTCTGGACTGTATTTCTGTGGATTTTACTCAGATGGAAAGCCAATAATTGTTAGTGCAACATATCTAAAAGTTCAAGGTAAGATTTTTTTTTTTAACTGTGAAAAAAAAAAAAAAAAAATAGCTTATGTATACTTTCTACTAACAAATATGGACTGATCTCAACCCACAAGTTTCATTTTAATTTCCTGTAGAAGTGTTTGATGGAATAAAGAGTCCGACCAGTGTGATCCTCTGTGCTTTGACCGTTTTCCTTGTTCCAGTCCTCATCAGTCTGGTTGTCATAATCAGGAGACTTCATACAGGTAAAGCAGTTCTGTCAATATGATGAATTATTCCAGAACTCTTTGTTTGGTAAATTGCATTAACATCAATGGGCCTCATTCACCAACCGTTCTTACGAAGAAATGTGTTCTTAAACCCTTCTTACGCACTTTTTACGAAGATTCTGGCATTCACTAATGTTTTCTTAACTTGGATTTGTTCTTAGCTAAGAACAAAATCTACAAACACTGAAAAGCACTCTTATGCACATTTGAGTGATGACAATTTGCTCCAAATGATTGCTAACTGCATTTTATTTAATTCTACAGTCGTTTACAATGATAGTATTGTACTGTAATGTATTTCTGATCATTTTTTATAAAAAAAAAAAAAAAAAAAATCATATTATGCAAAAAAACTAACACTGCAATTTACATCAGCAATTAAACTGATTAAATCCTGCGTTATTTGGTGATTGATCGCTATTTATAGGGCCAACATGCAGTGGTAGAATGTAACAAAGTACAAATTCGTCCTAAGTGTACTTAAGTACATTTTTCACGTATCTGTACTTTACTTAAGTAGACTCAATAGTGCATAGCCTACTTTTGACTTTTACTTTGTTACATTTTGCAGCAATTATCTATACTTTCTACTCCACTACATTTCTACAATGTTCCGTTACATTTTCTGATCAGTTTCCCCCTGCCAAAACGTCTTCCTGACCGTCACACGTTTGTCTCACCAGTGAAGTTTTGTTGCCGTAGATACTGTATATATGGGGCACCGCTGATCCAGTGCTGCAGAGCCCGGGCACAGCGCCGCTGACCCTCGGTGATACAGCCTCCGGTAAAAGTGAAAATTAAAACATTTGTTTTTATTATTCCCGTTTTTAAATCATAGTTGCTATATCTATTTCTCTCCACAGCGTCGTTTACTCCTCCGCCAGGCTGCGTAAGACGCGTTCATATCTTATTTATTTGGCTGGACCTCTTACATCTACCCATCTGCGCTGCTTCACACACTTTATTTGCTTACTTGCATGGTTACAGAAAATAAAATACATCCATGAATAAAACCAACCGCATTCCGATTCTAACACATTTCCGTTTTATGCTGGTTAGGATAGGAACTTTTTTTAAAAGCCAGGCCTTGTTTGTGGTAGTGGACACCTTCTACTTTTACTAAAGTAAATATGTCTCTGGTTATTTGTACTTTTATTTAAGTACTGAGATTCAGTACTTCCTCCACCGGCGTCCGGCCTACCCCCGAAAACCTGTCTCCCAGGATGTGCACAGGAAGGTGTTGTGTCCTTATATGGCAATTTGTGGTTTTTTATGCTTTTTAGGTTTAAAGACTGAAAGTGCCACGCGTATGAAGAGGACGTGGGATTCATCAATCCTAAAAACATAGATGCGAACAAATCTGCTGTTTAAGAACACGTCATGAATCCAACGTAGACTTTTCTTAGGAACCTTCTTAAGAACATATTTAAGAGAAAACTTAGGAAGATATTGGTGAATGAGGCCCAATGTTTGAAAAGGATCAATTAATGAATGAAATTGACCGGATGCATTTTTTGTTTTTGTATGTTATAGCTGATAATGAACAGAATCCACAACGGACTGAGGTGAATTCCATTTAAATGTTGAATAAAGATTAAGGTTACATTTTCTTTTATGTTTTGTGGTTTAAATGTGCTTGAATCACTTCGGGTAATTTATGAGCGAATGGTTTTGTTTCTTCTCACCAACGTTGCAGTGTGTGACTGTAAATACTTTATTGATCTACAGAATGTGGGCTCTGATGATCTGAACTCTGCAGCTCTGAGGTTCCTTCCAAACACAATAAGGAACAGGAGGCCTGCATCAGAGAGAGAAGTGGAGACTCAGGTTCTTTATAGCGCCAGCAGATAGACACAAGCAGCAATAGGACTGTAACTCTCAGTGGAACTGATGCTCTATATTCATCTGCTGCCAGAGTCAATAGCAACATTCTTTTATTAAATAAAGTTCCTATACTCATGGTCAGTTTGCATTTCCTTCCTTGGGTTTCTTTCCGTTTCTCTCTTAGCAAAAACTCTTAGTGTCTTTCTTAGTGTCTGCCTCCGATCTTTATGAGAGTAATAACAATGAGGCTAGGCTAGCAAAGCTTTATTTTTTGGTTTATTTAGAATTAGATTCTGTATTTGTACAGACTGAAAGTATAGTAAGTAAATAAATAGATAGAATGAACCAGCGCCCTGCTGTGACAAACATGTTCTGTATGAGTTCCATCACAGGAAGTCTTCAGCCATGACCACAAACACCAAATGACTCGCTGTTTTCACTAACCAAGAGTAATGCTGCTATAAAAAATAAAAATAAATAAAATGACACAAAAAGCATATTTAAATCCTGGAACATTGTTATGTCCCGGTTCTTGGGCCACAATAAATAGGAGAGGGAGTGATGGATGTGTGAGAGTAAAGTGCAAACAAACCATAACGATAAACTGAAACAACATAACCAAACTTAACCAGCAGAAATGAAGGGAGAACTGGAACAACAACAACTAGCAGGCAGAGAGAGAGACACTGCAGCCAGGCTTAAATAAACTGGGAACACTCAGCTGTTCCAGGTTAGCCTAACGAGCACCAGAAATCTTTGATCTTTTAGATAGGTTTTCCCTGCGTGTTGCATTCAACATGAAAATGAGACTGCACTTGCCTGGATGAGTGCATGTCCTTCCTTCTTCTAGAAGGGTTTGTGCTGTGTTAAACTGACTCACCCAGACACTACATGTGTTGGCGTCTGAAGAGGTCTGCTTGCTTCGGTGGCCACGCCTTCTCTCCGGGGTACACTGCCCTGCGTGCTCCGTCGACGTCCTCGCTGGGCCAGCCCCCCGCTCTTCCTCGTTGTTGTACTTTAGGTTTCAAAAGTTGTATTTACAAAAGTTTGTATGGTAGGAGAACAAGAACAGTCAGTCAGCGTTTTGTCTTCGATAGTGTTCTCTGTGTAGAAGGCGTCTGGTTTGCGGCCGTCAGCGTGCGGTTTCCGCGACTGCCTGAGACATGAACAATCTGAGACATGTCCTGAATGAATCTCACCCCCCCACACAGCTGCAATACCAGGGTTAATCAGCGCCACACAAACACACAACAACAACACGTCACGTGCCAGTGATTGCCCTATCAGCTAACTTCTCAAAAGACCTCTCGTAACAATACACCGAAACATAACCAAACTAAACCAACAGAAATGAAGGGAGAACTGGAGCAACAACAACTAGCAGACAGACAGACAGAGAGAGAGAGAGAGACACTGCAGCCAGGCTTAAATAAACTGGGAACACACAGCTGTTCCAGGTTAGTCTAACGAGCTCCTGCAGAGTCAGACACACAGGTGAATCACATTAACACAGCCGTGGTCGTCACCAAGGTAACAATAGTTTTAAATTAGTCTTTATTTGATTTTAGTTTTGGCTTTATGATTTCATTTTAGTTTAAGTTAGTTTTACAAGTGTGTTTGCTAGTTTTACTTTCAGTTTTTCTTTAGGGTTTAGTTTTACAGTAGTTTTAGTGTTTGTTCTGGCCAGGAATAATGTTTTAATATTATGTAGCTACATAGACATAAAGAAAACATGGTTGGAGAATAGCCATGATGTTTAATGTTTAATTTTTGCGCTAATTTAGTGTCCGATGTGAAGCAGTTACGACACCATATAGCGCCATCCAGGGTGAGATTTGTGAATAAAGCAGATGGGGGGTGGGGTTTGCACAATAAAACAAAACATGCAAGAATTAAATCCCCCTTCCAATACCATAGATATAGAGCCACTCGGCCAGTAATACCAAAACACTTTTTTTTTATGCACTTCAATATCCAATATAAAATAATGTCAGAATGAAATAGCACAACGTGGTGTCAATATAAAACACAGCGCTTTCAAACCGGAGAGTGGAGTTCACTTCACGCCAGAATGAAGATGTGTGTGCAGCAGTGGTGGTGAGGAGTGAGTGTGACTGGTTTGACAGGAAGAGACAGCACCATGTGGTCTGAACACTGAGGGGGGAAATCATGAGGCTTCAAATCTCTGTGAGAATAAAGTCTGACATGAAGCAGTGAATACTGGCTAACTTTTTTCTGTCCTGTTTCCCATCATGCCACTGTGGTTTCATATCATATCGTACGTAAACGTATGCACATATGATATCCTACGAAATTAGGCGACCCCCGGCTAATCACATGATGACTAAGTTTAGCGGTCTTTACAGTTAAATTTAAAAAGTGAGCGTCATGCACCAAAATGGCACCAAAATAACTAGTTAAGAGCCAAAACTAATATGGTTTGGATTGAAACACACGTTTCCTGGGTGACATTCTTGCGTTTACCATATTATGCAAACCCTGCTCCCGAGGTTGAAAGTCCTGTTTTCGGTCCAGAGCGCTCTTATACAGCAGCATCAACGTAATGCTAGTCGTTATCGATTTAGTCAGTACTCGTTTCATTTACGGGATTGTTCAGGTGCCACTGGAAATTCCGCCGGATGTCCCTCTTTTTCGGCCGGCTTTCCATTAGCTTCCACTTTCTTTCTATGTTGGCATTCTAAACTCTGGTGGATTTCTGAGGACTATGGTTAACTGCTCCTCAGATCTCTGCAGGGTAAATCCAGACAGCTAGCTAGACTATCTGTCCAATCTGAGTTTTCTGACTCAGACTAAAACAACTTTTAAACGTACACGTTCCACCAAAACAAGTTCCTTCCCGAGGCTATTTTACAGAGGCAACGTTGCTCCGTCCGGTGCTTAGCACCACCCTAGACAATAATGATTGGTTTAAAGAAATGCCAATAAATAAGAGCATGTTTCTCTCCCATCCCAGAATGCTGTGTGGACTAGCCAGACCTTCCTCTGCAGCGCTGTGGAAGAAGGTCAATGCGAGCCTTCAGCTCTCTGCATCGTAACCACACACAACAGAGATATCAATGTTCCAAGAGAACAAAAATACTATACACTCACCTAAAGGATTATTAGGAACACCATACTAATACCATATTTGACCCTGTCCTATCAATATGGCCCAACATTTCTAAAGAATGCTTCCAGCACCTTGTTGAATCAATGACACAAAGAATTAAGGCAAATCTGAAGGAGAAAGGGATCCCCCACACCATTACACCACCACCAGCCTGCACAGTGCTTTCTGTCCCCATAGTCACAACTAAACATGGGGGAGTTCAGTTTGTATGCACCACATATCTGGAGCAAACTCCCAGAAATCAGAAAGGTACGCTGCAACTCTCACTTCTTTTAAATCGAGGCTGAAGACTTTTCTTTTTGATATTGCCTTTTTTTAAGTCATTGTTCAGTTCTTACAGTGTGACTTTTAACCCTTCTTCAAAAATGACCAAAGTCCAAAGTGTAAAACATAATAACTTTGTCCTGCTCTCCTTGCAGCTATCAACTTGCAATGGTTTTTTCGTGACAGCATTTCTATTGTGACTGTGAGCAGCCGGGTAGACAAACTAAAGATCAGCCCGCCCCTCTTTACGGTGAGACTTCTCTTACTGGAGCACAGTTCACTTCCAGGCGTTGAAGTGGTGCAGACATACTGTTCACACAAAGATGAAGCTCGCCTCGATAACAGCTTTGCTCTGCACCTTCAGTAAGTACACTTTGGTTCTCAACACAACAATTGCTAGTTTTCCTTCAGTACAGCAATCTGCCAGAGCTGAAACTTACACACTGATTCATCAATGATTGAATGTGCGTGCATTGTGTTGAATTCCAAGTTGAAGTGAAGGAATGAGCATGTTGTTTGTTTCAGGTTTGATCTCTGTCTGTGTTTCTGAGTTCCACACTGTGGAGCTCCAGCCTGCTGAACAAGTCATACTGATGTGCTCCAACTTCAGCAGCTCTACCGGGCACATGTTCTGGTTCAGACTGGACAGCAGACCCAACATCAGCCATATCTCCTCTATGCAGAGCTCTGATTCAAATGCTTCACTCTACGATGGATTTCAAAATGGAAAATTTAACATGACATCCAACACCACTACCCTCTTCCTCAACATCACCCATGTGGATTTAGCTGACTCTGGACTGTATTTCTGTGGATTTTACTCAGATGGAAAGCCAGTAATTGTTAGTGCAACATATCTAAAAGTTCAAGGTAAGATTATTTTTAAACTGCGAAGAAACAGATAGCTTATAAGCATTTTTTACTGTCACATATGGACCACCAGTTTAATTTAAAGGAATATCCCACCGTTTGTTGAAATAGTGCTTATCACGGTCTACCCTGGCTGTAGATAGGTGGGCCAACGCATTTTTTTGTCTCAGTGCAAGTAATTAGGTTGTTTTTTTGTCTTTTGTTGGCTCACTTTTACTCACAACATGCTAACCGGCAACATAGGATTCCATTCACAACGCTAAGTTAACTAGCGGTGGTGCTGCCGGTGTTGCACCGGACTAAAACAATGCATGCACAAAAAATGCGTTGGCCCACCTATCGACAGCTAGGGGAGACCGTGATAAGCCCTATTTCAACAAACGGTGGCGTATCCCTTTAATGATCTTTCTTGTAGAAGTGTTTGATGGAATAACGAGCCTGACCAGTGTGATCCTCCTTGGTCTGATTCTTTTCCTCGTTCCAGTAATCATTGGTCTGGTTGTCATAATCAGGAGACTTCATACAGGTACTTTTTTTTTTATGTTAGTTGTAAAAGCAAAACTTTGTGTTAGAACAATTTAGAGATGATCTGTTTCTGTCATTTAGCTCAGAAAGAGGGACAGACTCCACAACGCAGCGAGGTAATCACATTTTAACCATATAAAGATTATTTAAGATTCTCTGGTACAAGTCATTAATCATTTAATGATTTTTCTTACAAACTGACTGTAAATATTTTTATTTTTCAGAACCTGGACTCTGATGCCCTGAACTATGCAGCGCTCAGTTTCCATCCAGAAACAAGAAGCAGCAGAAGGCCTGAATCAGAGAACCAGCTGGAGCCAGATGTTGTGTATGCTGCCACCAGATAGACTCAGGAAACATCTGGAACTGCAGCGCAGAGTGAAACTGATTCTTTATCAAGTTAATCTGCTGTTGAGGTTTTGTTCGGGTGGCAGACAGGAGGAAGTACCTTCACTGTAAATACAAAAAGATACAATCCTGTAATGAAGATTCTTTATACGGGCAAATAGTGCAATCTCTGCTCCAATTCTTATTCTACTTTGTTTGGGTTCCATCCTAATCTGAGAACAAAAGAGTATGATTGGTGTTTAATGGAGGAGACTGTCCAGAGTCTCTTATACTGAGAGTTAGATGGAGGGAGAGAGCTATGCATCACTTGTCTGACAGGAAGAGACAGCGCAGTGTGGTCTGAGGTTTGTTAACTCAAAGCTTTGTGGAAACCAAATTTGAAAATGCAACAGTGAATGCTGCTGTGCCGTCTATTGCCAAGTAGACAAAATAAGAAACAGGTGTGTGAAATACATAAAATACATCCATGTTAAAACTGAATCCTTTGAACAAATCAATATGTCAAAGACACCACAGCTGTATGGGTATGATAATGATTGCAAAATAAAACTGTTTCCCCTTTAGATATGTTTTTCCTTTTTCTTCTAACCTTATTAAAAACCAACGTAAAACTCCAATAACGTTAATGCAAATGCACTTATATATTCATTTAACTAACTCAAAGTTTTACAGCTGGGGACTCCAAAAATCCCACACAGAAAACTGTCACAAAGTATGAAGATGATGAAAACAACATTACAACAACTGTTTATTATTATTAAGATCTTTTTTTATTACTGAATAGCCAAATTGAAAAGATTGATGTTGGAGGTAACCGGATCACCCGGAGTAAACCCATGCAATCACTGCATGGATTAATGAAGGTTTTAGGAATATTTGCCAAATTAACAAAGTGTGTATGGGTGTGTGGGACTCCATGCTACTAAAATATGACCCCACAGTATCACATCTGGGAGCTGATGAGCGGTTCTTTCAGGGAGTCCTGTTGTCTGCGTTTGTTCTCTGTCTTCCACCTCATCGCCGTACACTTACCCTCCAGAGCTTTTTCTTTGTCGGCCTTTTTAGTAACCTTCTCTAGTTCTTTATGAAGGTTTTTATTCAGCCGGTTCAAGGTGTTTTTTTCCACTTTCAGGGAGTCGTATGTGTTGGCCCAAACGCTCTCACCTCGGAGTGTGTCACCGAGCTCCTGAACTTTAAGCTGCAGAGCGCTGTTCTCTTGGCTCACAGCTTCGTTCTCTGACTTCAACTCGTTGGTTCTTTCCTCCAGAGTTTCTTCTTTGGAGAACTTTTTCTCCAGCTTCTGAAGTTCTTTCTGCAGAGTGTTGTTCTGGTTCGTGAGAACTTTTTTCTCTGCCTTCAGTGATTTATAATTTGCCTTAAAGGCATTCAAAACTCTGAGGTTTTCATTGAAATTTTGGATTTCCTCCGTGGCTTTGTTGTTCTGGAGCGTCAAGGCGTCTGTCTGTTGTTTCAGAACGTCGTATTTGTGCTTCCAGTCTTGTTCATTCAGAAGCTTCTTAAAAAATTCAGAATGGGTTTTACCCAGGGCTCTGTTTTGTGCCTGCAGAACCTTCTCTTCATCTTCCAGTTCTACGTAATTGTCCTTAAATTTATTTTTAATCCTGAGATGTTTGTTCACGACTTGGATTTGGTTAATGTAATCATCATTGTCTTTCTTCAAAACGCCCATGCGGTCCAAGGTTTCCTTGTACATGTCACGCCAGATGTTTAAATTGTCAGATTTATTTTTGAGAGCCTGGAGTTCCTGCAGCAAGGCGTCATTTTCACAGCTCATGTATTCATTTAATGCCTTCACGGCCTCGATCTCTTCCTCTTTCTCGGCTTTTGCATCGTTGTAGGATTGCTGATGCCTCTCCTTGAGCTCCAGGAGTTGTCTTTGCAGGGCGGCATTTTGCTGGCTCATCGCCTCTGTCTGCCGTTTTAATGCAGCACACATTATGTCCACACTAGTCTCATTTTGGAGTTCATCCTGCAGGTAGTGAATCTCACTCTGCAGCTCCTCGTGCTCTTGCCTCACGGCCTCATATTCTGCTTTCACTTCATCAAAGTTGTTGAGCCGGTTTTTGAGATCACCTACTGTTTGTTGCAGAGTTTGACGCTGCAGGTCCATCGCCACATTTGAAGCTTTGGTTTCTTTATACAAAGCCTCAATAGTGCTGTAATTTTGGACCTTGTCGCTGAGCTCCCTCACTTCTTTTAGAAGGTAGGCACATTTCTTCATTGCAGCGGTTTCCTCTGCCTTCCCTGCGGTGAACTTTTCCTCCAAATTTTCCCAGCCGTTGAACGGTCTCTGGCGCTTGTGAATTTTGTGGCGCAGGGTCTTCAGCTGTTGGGTGATGGCCTGTAGGCTCACCCTCATTTCATCCTGGTTGCTACCCATAACTGTCGGTTCCTGGCGGAGGGCCATGGTGTTGTTCTTCAAGGACTCCAGAGGAAGGACCATGTTTTGGTTGTAACTTATGTTCTGCTCTCTTAAAGCTTGTCACTGAAAAATACTTCTCTGTTTAGCACAGAAATACAGAAGCAAGCTGTATTGTCGGTGTTGAAGAGATGATAATCAACGCAGTAGTACAGTAAAACCGTGATGAGATTCTCAGTACTCAGTGAGAGATCGCCTGTCAACCAACCTTCTGACACATAACTCTGATCCTGGTAAAGGTAGAATGTGTCACTTAGAATGTTGACATGAAAGGCACATGCACAGGATGTGACATCACTACATTCTATTTCTATGATGCAACCTATAGGCAGCTGTTGCCTTGGTGACAAGGAACTGAGGTGCATTATGGGTAACAGGCAATAAAATAAATGCTTACAATAAAAAATGTATTATCTCTGGTTGTGCTGCATAAATTGTTTTTTTTTCTTAAAGGGGTGATAGAATGGTTATATTCAGTATTTCACGCTGTTCCTTAAGGTCTCCTAATAGGGTATGTAACATTGGTTGGGCTGAAAATGTCTCTTTTGCTGTTTATTTTGGCCATAATGCTACCCTGCTCATGAATATTTAGATGAGATGCATGGTAATTGGTTGAGCTTAGCACGAACACACACACACGCACACACAGAGACACAGACACACACACGTGTGTCAGCGATTCGGGCAGGCACTGCGCCGCTGTCACAGCATACTGTGGAGCTGCTGAACTCTGAAACAGTCATACTAAATTTGCAATTAGCCATCAATTTTTGTAAAACGGCCCATATTTGAGCTTTATATAGTTGATTTCTCGGTTTTAAACAGTGTGCTTGAAAAAATAACAACAGGTGCTTCCTGAGTCTATCTGGTGGCTGAATAAATAACAGTTGACACCACTTCTGTCTTTGGCGCCAGCCGGTGGTTTCTTTCTGTTTTTGGGCGAAAGGTCACTGCTGCATAGTTCAGATCATCGGAGCCCAGACTCTGTGAATAGAAATATGTTCAGTCACTATTCTCAACATGACATTATAACTGACAACTTGGAAGTGGTTGTAGCACCTGCTGAAATACATTTTCAGATAAAATGGAATACACTTCACCTGTGTCTGTTGTAGATTCCGTTCCTCAATGTGAGCTTAGTGACAGAAACAATATGGCCAGTCAATTCACTATCACTGGCATTTGACACTGTATTGCACAATATTGCTGTTAATACATTTTGTTAAATAGGAAGTTGTTTAAAAAAGTTGTGAAAATACAATACAACTAAGTATAACTGTCATGTTGTCCTCGGGTCAAATCTGACCCGTTTTCAACATTTTTTATATCAGAAATATGGGTTTCTTTCAACCAAATTGTCCAAAAATAAAATGGATGGTTCCATACAAAACTCTTCGCAAGTACAAAATTAATGATCAGTTTAATTTTGTGTTATTATTCAATTTCATAGCATTTGAGAACATAAAAAAGGTTCAAAACAGTATTCTGACTTAACTTTGACAGTCTGTACAGATCTTAACAAAATAATTCATAATTTCATTTTTTTTAAACAAAAAAAGTTGGCCTAATTTCATATCAATGAAGTTTATTGACCATGAATTCAAAAAATCAGTGTAAAATTTGTGGTAATAAGTTGGTGTTAGTGGTAGTACAGAAAAGCTCCAAAGAAGTCGAAAAAATAGTGACATAAACTTTGAAAAAAAGCATTAAAAACTAGGGGTGGGGGAGAAAATCGATACAGCATAGTATCGCAATATTTTCCGTGGAAATACTGTATCAATACACAGACGTCAAGTATTGATCTATCATTATATATGTGTTGGTCAGTTTGTCTACTTGACAATCCCATTTTGCAGCAATGAAATGGAAGTGAGATGGACAAACAGAGAAATGTATCTTTTTAGATAAAACAGATGTTGACAAAGTTTCCTTTTGGGGACATCATTTGAAATTGGGAAAAATTTGAAGTTGGAAAAAAGGTAATAAATTGCAATATATTGCAGAATATTGCAATATGTTCAAAATCACAATATCATATCGTGATTCGTGACATAAGTATTGTGATGATATCGTATCGTGAGGCCTCTGGTGATTCCCATCCCATAATAAAAACGGCAAATCAAGGAGGACAAGTAAAAGTTGCACGGTCAGCAGTAAGACAACACAAGGGATAATTACCTTTCTGAAGCTTTTTGATTTTAACAGCCTGACAAATGATGATCATAGCGAGGAAAGCTGTCAGAGCGCCCAGGATCCCACTCATCAGCTTTGTTATTCCATCAAACATATCTACAAGAAAAAATAATATAATAATTTAATAATCATTAAATTAGACTCTGTACATTTAACCTAAATAAATAAATCTAAAGGTCCACATTACCTAAATTAAATGCGGATAGTATTCCATCAGTAGGCCACATCAATCAAAACAGACAGACCAAACTTTGCAACACTCTTACCTTGAACCTCTAAATATGTCGCATCGACAATAACCAGGTTTTTTGTTATGATATATCCACAGAAATACAGCCCAGAGTCGGATGAATTCACTTGTTTGATTTTGAGAAAAACAGCAGACGTGTTGGATGTCATTTCAAATTTTCCATTTTGAAATCCATCACAGAGTGTAGCAGGCTCAGGAGCCTCGAACATGAAGGAGACACAGCGGGGCTGGGATCTCTTACCGCTCTGAACCAATATATCTGAGAGGGAGTACTGGAAAAGTTGGAGCACAGGGCGCGGAAAGGCGTCTTCCCCAGGCTGAACCTCCACAGTCTGAGACTCAGAAACTGAGACGGAGATCCAGCCTGAAACAAACAGAATTATTCATAATTTTGCTGACAGAGCAACAGGAATGCAACCAGTGCCTTTATATGATTTAATGCAGTCAATGCTGTGGAGTAATCCAATGGCAGCAC
The DNA here is from genome assembly GCF_010015445.1 of Perca fluviatilis. Lineage (NCBI taxonomy): Eukaryota > Metazoa > Chordata > Actinopteri > Perciformes > Percidae > Perca > Perca fluviatilis. The sequence goes on from NC_053125.1 coordinate 8,731,830, forward strand.
TTACTGAGGCAGCAGAGAAGTAAAACTGTCATCAAGGTGAAGTTCCTCATTGTGCGAATGATCGTGGCAGTGCAATGGTACTTTACACTGAGCTCCACCCCCACCACACACACACACTCCCCCACGCATCCATACACATCCACACACACAGCCTGAAGAACTTGTGTGACTTACAACAAACCGTGCTGTTTGTGAATGTCACATCTTGGGATAGGAATGAGTAGTGTGTTGAGTTTGAAGGCTTACCCATCATGTTGTTAGTCCACTCAGTAATACTCTTTAACGTGATGTTATTTCAGGTGCTTTTAAACAGCTTGTCAGTGCCCATTTAGATTTCCATTTGGTCATATTGTTCTGATAGGGAAAAGCAACCCGAACAAAAAGGGCCAGAGATCATGATTGTGGACATCAAAATTAACATTGATATTTTTTTTTTGCTTTTTTTTGCTGTTTATGTTTTAAGTACTACTGGCAGTTAACTTTAGCCCCTCGGTCAAGTTTAGCGGTTGTTACAGTAAAGTGTAACCAACAAAGAGGAACTGTGAGCCGGTGTAGCGCTCACCATGAGGTGGCGGTCGTGACAGTTATGTTTAGCTTCAGAAAGGTGACTGTCTTGTGACGACAATTACGGTCTTTCCATTCTTTTTAATTTGGTTAGTGTGTTTAGGCCGCACGGGGGACAATTTTAAATCAACGATAGAGAGCTTTTCCCGCTTCAGTCCCCCTACAGGTTGGAAGCAGAATTGTCCATTACATTATATTGTCCAGTTCATTCAAACTAGAGGGGAGCGCGGGGCACGAAGTAACACTTTTTGGTTTTGGCTAAATATTCGAGTTTTACTGCTCATATTTTTATACAAGCAACATACATATCTCTGCTACAAATGTGCACTGGAAGTTTGTTTGTAGGACCTACCGTTCTTGAACAATTCCACAGAGAGTGGCGATAGGTGAAATATTACAACCTGCCCCATATGCAGGTTTAGTTGTAACAGATAGAGGGTTAGTTGTAACACTTGTTAAAAAGTTGGATTTAACACAAATAATTCAATAGCATTGTGCTATACACCTAATAAAATTCTATAAAACACTTCCTTACTAACTCTGCATAATATAATAGTTAAATGTATGGATCTATTAAAAAAGTAATAAAAATAAATAGATAAAAAACATTTAAAAAAAGAAATGTGGACAAAAGAAATGCAATACACAGTTGTTCACGCTTGCACTCGCAATACTTTCAAAATATTGGTTTTGAAACATTAATGCACATAAAAGACTTTGTGAGTTAAAAATGGCTCCTTTTGTAGTATAATTATAGGTGCGGCTTAGTTGTAACACCGCAACTAGCCCCGCTGTGACGCGTTTACCTCAGGACTGGCTAGCACTTGCTAAGCGATGGTCACATCTTTTAAAATGGTACGATGTTTTAGCCAAGAGGATGGTGATCAAGACAATATAAGTTTAGACACACTGACTTTCACACGCTCTTTAGAAATCGAAAAATACTTACATGATGCCAAAACACAGTTTCTTCTCTCTCGGAGACAGCGAAGTAAACAGAATTCCAAGTTGGCGGGGAACACGTCTAATGGCAATGTCATTACATGCCCTGAAGCACATCCGTTCTACCCTGTGCAACCATCTAAAAAAACGTGTTACATTTAACCCCGCGCTACTTTTTGTCCGCTCCCCCAGATCCGCTACCCAATCTGGCAAACTTGCATTATGTAACGTAATGGACAATTCCGCTTCCAACCTGTAGGGGGACCGAAGCGGGAAAAGTTCTCTAGTGTTGCTTTAAAACAATGCTGTTTTTTCACTTTTTGACGGAAACTGAGCGCTGCATAGTTCAGAGCCCAGGTTCTGTAAGAAACATATTAACAGTCGGTTTGTAAGAAAAAATAGAATCATGTCCCTCTTTCTGAGCTAAATGACAAAAACATCATCTCTAAATTGTTCTAACACAAAGTTTTGCATTTACAACTAACATAAAAACACAAGTACCTGTATGAAATTTCCTGATTTTGACAACTAGACCAATGACGACTGGAACGAGGAAAAGAATCAGACCAAGGAGGATCACACTGGTCAGGCTCGTTATTCCATCAAACACTTCTACAAGAAAGATCATTAAATCAAACGTGTGGGTTGAGATCAGTCCATATTTGACAGTAGAAAAGTGCACACATAGGCTATCTGTTTCTTCACAATAAAAAAATAATCTTACCTTGAACTTTTAGATATGTTGCAGTGACAATTACTGGCTTTCCATCTGAGTAAAATCCACAGAAATACAGTCCAGAGTCAGCGAAATCCACATGGGTGATGTTGAGGAAGAGGGTAGTGGTGTTGGATGTCATGTTAAATTTTCCATTTTGAAATCCATCGTAGAGTGAAGCATTTGAATCAGAGCTCCACATGGAGGAGATACGGCTGATGTTGGGTCTGCTGTCCAGTCTGAACCAGAACATGTGCCCGGTAAAGCTGCTGAAGTTGGAGCACATCAGTGTGACTTGTTCAGCAGGCTGGACCTCCACAGTGTGGAACTCAGAAACACAGACAGAGATCAAACCTGAAACAAACAACATGCTCATTCCTTCACTTCAACTTGGAATTCAACACAATGCACGCACATTGTTATTAAAGGATTGTTTTACGTTTCAGTGCTGCTTTAAAAAGACGTTAACGATTGTTGTATTCAAAAAAGTGGTGGAGATACTTACAGAGTAAAGCTGTTACCAAGGCGATGTGTACAGGAGACTGCAGCAGACTGAACTGTGCTCCAGTAAGAGTGCTCTCAGCGGGGGTAGAGGGGGGAGAGGCGGGGTTTCTTTAGCCTATCCAGCTGCTCAGACTAACAACATAGATGCTTTCAGAAAGATGGCAGTCACAGCCACAGCTGTTCTTATTAAAAGCTGATTTATTCATCTGACATTACTATACAATGGTTGGGTCATTCACATTTTGATGTGAGAAACCCACCATGTCACGTTATATATCTTTTCACTTGAGTTATGTTCACACCACACCTCTGTCTCTTCCTGTCAGACAAGTGATGTGTAGCTCTCTCCCTCCATCTAACTCTGACAGGAGACTCTGGACAGTCTCCTCCTCCATCAAACACCAATCATCTTTTGTTCTCAGATTAAGATCTAACAAACACAAGCAGTCAGAAGGAGACTTTGGCTGGAATGTAGAACTAGAATTGTAGCAGATATTGCATACTTTAAATAAATATAAAATATTTATTCCAAAATTAGATTTTTTTTTCCCAACAGTGACAGCTGTTTAGTAGCAGGTAAAGCATCAGTTTCACTCTGAGCTGTAGTTCCAGATGTTTCCTGAGTCTATCTGGTGGCAGCATACACCACATCTGGCTCCAGCTGGTTCTCTGATTCAGGCCTTCTGCTGCTTGATTTACACATTTACATTTCTGCAGTGGTGGAAGAAGTATTGAGACCCTTTACTTAAAGGAATATGCCACCATTTGTTGAAATAGGTCTCCTCTATATTTATATAGGTGGGCAAACGCATTTTTGTCTCAGTGCATGCATTGTCTTAGTCCAGCGGCGCCGCCGCTAGCTTAGCTTAGCGTAATGAATGGAATCCTTTGTTGCCGTTAGCATGTCGTGAGTAAAAGTGACCCAACAACAACAAAAACAAAACCTAATTACTTCTTGTGGCCTGTGTATTCACAACAAGTAAAAATGGCAATGCAGATTAAGACTAGACGATTTCCTAGGTAGATATTGACTTGGGACTATATTGGGTGGAAGTAGGCTACAGTCGAGCACTGCTACCGGGCAGCTAGTACCTAACCTGTGTGCAGTAGGCTACTCTCAGACATGCCGTGACCCAACCGTTTCTACAGTCGATATCTAAAGCAGCTGGGTGCTCTCCTGCTGCAGTCTAGTAGTCATTGTGTTTTGTTTCATAATGAATGAGTTTTTGAGATTCATGTCACCCAAAAAGAAAAAGGTCTTCAGCCTTGATTTAAAAGAACTGAGAGTTGCAGCGAACCCTACATTTAGGTGTGGATCATTAAAAAAATGTAAACAAGTCTCCCAAGAGAAACGGCATCTCTCTCTCTCCCCCGCCTCTGCCTGCGCTGGTGGCTGTGTGTGTGTGTGTGTGTGTGTGTGTGTGTGTGTGTGTGTGTGTTGATAGAGAGAGTGAGTTTAACTCCGAAAATGCAATGAACCACAGGTTCCCCTTAATCTTATGATGGACATGTATTGTGATATTTAAAACAAACTATCCGCAAAATTAAAAGCCTCTTATTTATGAGACCAGGTCTGAGAGACCTCCAGTTTACAGCGGAGTCTCCGGAAACGCGAAGTAGCTGCCCCGGCAGGCTTGAGATTGTATTTTAAGTATTTCTATTTATTTTGAGTTTTATATTTGATGTTTCTGTCATTCAATTAAAGATTTCAAAGATTTCAGTTTAAGCATTTCTATTCAAGCTTTGCATTTTAAACTTGACTTTTTACATTGAACTTTACATTTTCAAATTATCATTTTACATTTCAACTTTGTCTTTTCAGTTTCCCTTTTCTTTTTAAAATTTATATAGTATTGATTTTTCCTAGTAGAGTAGTAAAATAATATTTTTAATTTGATCTCGCTTCGTTTTCTCTTTGACTTTCAATTTGAATTATGAATAAATATTTCCTCCATAGTCTTTAAACACGTGAAATCTTTCATATGAGGATGTGAGAGTCACACTACTTCAGTGTGGCCTCTTCGGCCAAGTTTATATGCTCATGTGAAGATAAAGTGTAGCATGCTCAAGTCTGTCCCAAGTGTAAAGATACAGAGACAGAAAGCACCCCCGCTTGTGACCACAGTTCAAACTGCAACAAAGGGCATGTGGGTGCTACATTACTTATTAAAAAAAGCTAAACCAATCTTTTAAATTAGAGAGAGAGAGAGAGAGAGAGAGAGAGATGAGATACATGAGAAAAGTATAATCTCTTAGAAAGATCATGTTTGCTACATCTTGTTAATGAAGAGTGTTGACAGGTACAGTAGGTTTTCCATGCAGCTTGTAGGCAGAGAAAAACTTACATTGATAGTTTGGCTTTGAGTCTTCTAGCCTGATTTTGTTGGTGTGTCTTCCATTGTGTGTGTGTACAAGAAAAGCATGTAATGAATAATCTTCATCATGTTAGATATAGTATGTAAGAGAGAAAAATAGTTAAAAGTAAACTGTCGGTGCCATGCATGCTGCGCTGCTGAGATTTGCCCAGACCCAGGAGGTGAATCGTTTTTGACCGGGTTTATCGCACTTGGCTATCACTAGCGGCTAAAAATGAGGCCTATACTACGAATTAACATGCCCTGATTTATTTGAGTTACCACAGCTTCAACAAACCTTAACCACCGTGTGTCCCGTGACAAGTTGTAAGTCACGGTAATGAAGTGTTAACAACTAGTTCAATCAACCCAGGCTTCCAATCCAGCCACCCACGCTCACATAAAAGAGGCGTGTGTTTACTAGCAATTACACTTCTATCTAGCCTACTGCTAGTCTAGACTTCCCTCGCTATCAAATATTCAGCAAAGCACCGCATCAAGTGAGTATCTACTGGCGCATGGGCTTAATTCCCAAACAAAGATGGTACAGAAATGAGATGACTCACTCTCGTGGCTACAAAACAGAGACCTGGAACATTGTGGGTGGAAAAGGAGCTTCTTCCTGTCCTATTCTGGGTACAACCTCCTAAATACAATTCATGAACCTGAAAATGAGCATAATATGGGCACTCTTTAACAACTTATGATATATGGGGAGCCGGTCCTTACGGTAGAAGATCTGTCATATGTCATGTCATACCAGACTGTATATGGATTGGGTAAGGCTGCTGCTTTAACGTGTATGACATAAGATCCAAGAACCAAATGTTTCTGAAAAGCTTAAATATAAGTTCCAAGGCATTTGCATTGGCAGCCCATTAGTATCTTGGAAAAAAAAAAAGAAACCCCGCCTCTCCCAAACTCTTTTATAAGAGATCAGCCGAGGGTACAAACAATGAGGATCTCTTTACCCTTGTTAACAGCTTTTACTTCTCTGCAGCTCTCGTGCAAGTACCTCGACACTTGGTTATTCTCAGCACCAAATAATGTCACAAATAACCCGCCACAGAATTCAACTTTCAAATAAGGAACTGAATTATTGTTGCCGATTGCATTGGAATACATTAAGTGCTGCATTATACGGCAAGGATAACTCTCTTTTCTGTCTCTGCTGTTTGTTCCAGGCTGGATCTCTGTCTCAGCTTGAGTCTCACACTGTGGAGGTCCAGCATCTCTTTCCAACATATTTATAGAATCTTTGCATTTATTGTCACAGTGGTATGAAAACAGCATAAAAGAAAAAACAGTAAATCAATGTGTTCAAATTTCACAATACTTTGTTTTTTCAAAGCTACCGGTGAATCTCATTTTGCGAGTGGATTTAAAGACTGAACGTAAGGTTCTGCTTTTCACTGTGCAAGTGTCCACAGAGCCAGTCATTTCAATCTCAAACATCTCTTTAAAAACAGACTCCTAATTCTGTGCGCTTTTCTCTTGTAGAGGAGTCTGATGGAATAATTGTGATCCTGGGTGTTCAGACGGTTTTTCTTCATGATAGCTGTCATTGTTCTGTCTGTTAAAAACAGGAAACTCCAGAAGAGGTATACAGGTGCGTGTTGCACATTCAGTTGTATTAAGTTTTAACAGACAAATCCACTGCTAAGTATTTGGTCGTTGCCACTAATCAGGCTTATGTTTTGTCACATAGCTGCTAAAGAAGAACGGCATCCTGAAATCAATCAATCAACGTTTTTATTTCCAGACTCAAGGTCCATTCAAAGAACACAGACATGACATACAAATATACCTTAAAAAATAAAACATATAGCAAGCCAGAAGAAACAACAATACTACATTTCTACTTAAAAGACACTTATATCAGTGTTTCCATAGTGATGATTGGTATGCATGGCACTAAACCTAGGATTTACTAATAGCATAAAAATGCTATTTGGGAGGTTCGAGGCGACAAGCCAAATAAATTTGTAGATGAGACTCCTCAACAATGCCTGGAAGGTGCTGGACCCCGGCTTTACAGAACAGGTCACTTGCACTAGAGCACCTGGGTTTTGAGCAGTATCCTCATACAGTCATTATAAGCAACCTTGAGCTTCTGTATGCTTGCCTTTTTGAACTTAGTCCATAAGGGAGCAGTATACAGAGGAGTACAATAAGCTTTAAAACAGACTCATTTTTGATCGTCATCCCGTGCACATAATGTGGAATTTTCTTACCAACATGTTAGCTTGGGCATATAATATGACATATAATACATTGAGAATAATAAGATCTTTATTTTAAATTTCAATTGTACAGCGCCCTAGTCAACCCCAGTCCTGATGACATTTATCACTAAGTCTAGCTTCTTGCCCAGAGGACAGCCACACCCCTGATATCAGTCTCTCTCACTATACCCATAGTAAGGTCCGCTGTGGATTCCCAGCTCCATGGAAACTGTCATTAAAAAAGTTCAATTTTCCTAGATCCTGCTTAATAAAAAGTTTCTTGCAGATGTGGTGTATCGGTAATGATGCTGTAATGCTATGTGGAGAGGAATCCGCTGACACTGTTTCTTGATCATAAAGGTTTATTTACATCCAAGAAATCAGCATCATGTACAAGTTTCCGGCAGAGCTCCGGAGAGGACCTGTTTTCCCAATTCTCAGTGGTCCTCTGGCTTTGTTTGAACATGGTATATATTCTATAACATATGTAACATAGATGGGGAGGAAACAATACTTTGGACCAATGACTACAAGCCAACTGGCTCTTATCTCCGGGAAGGCCATTGATAATGCATCCCAGATGTTTCCAAAGAGGTGTCTTCTGGAAAGTAAAGTTCATACTGAGGTCTCCTGTCGAATCTTAGATACCAGTCCTAAATGTTCAGATAAAGCTCAAATACATGTAGCCGGGGTTGTGTGAATTTGAACACCATCACATTTATTTCTGGTTTGTTTCAATATGTATTTTGCGTTCAAAAAATGAAAGAAATGTGCATTTGTTTTGTTTGTTGGCAGAGGATACATTTTTTAGTTAGTTATTCCAGCCAATTAGTGTGGCGGTGTCACACGCCAAGAATTGCGTGGTGCCTCTTGGTCGCTCTCTTTTCCTTTCGGGCCGGTCATCAGGGAAAAAAACAGCACGGTGGAGAATCCTGAGTACATTGTGTGGAGTAAAAGGGTAAATATTGGCGAATTGAAAACATGTATGTACAAAAGGCTAAAATGATATCTGTATTCATCTTTTAACTGGATGATATGTTATAGATGAGATTGACTTTGGATGGATGTCGATGGATTTTGTGTGTAGCTGCCAACGCCAGTGTTTCCATGTTGTTAGCGTGGTATTGTTAGCATGCATTAAGCCTCACCTATGCTAGTTTATATGGTTATTGGTAAAGTATTAGTGTATTTAGACATCAGAGTGACAAGTGTGTACGTTGGCGTCGTCCCCTGGTGAAGAACCCGTTTTCAGAGTCTGTATTCTGGGGAAATGTATGTGCTTTCTAAGTCAAACTGTACATTTAAGAATCAACTGGAGTTTATTTTGAAGGTATATTAATATTGTTTTATTTTTGGGTTTCTGTCAGTGTCCTTAGCCACCGCTCGTATGTTTCGGGGTAATTTTGTGTTAATTATTTTATTTATTTTTGGGTTTAGGCCTTCTGCCAAATTGAAAATACTGCCAATGTTGCAGAAATAAACTAACCCCTCAAGAAGTTATTGTGTCCTGTGTGGGTCTTAGTTCAGCAGGCTACATACATGTTATATAGAATGATCAGATAAAATAGGGATGAAAATACACCGCCACAGACTACAAATGTCGCATTTTTGCAGCAGGTTATCCACAACCATACGCCGAACCATATCTCCAGCAGTATTGCCAACACGCAGCCCACGACAGTTATAGGATGCAACACGCTTGTTTGTAGATTAAGATAGCGGGGCCGCAGCTCCAACGGGCCCCATTGCAACCGGTGTAGAGATGGTCGTGTTGGACCCTTTAACTCTCGCTGTGCGTGGCTCATAATATCGCCGCACAATAGAGCCTTCAGGCCATAGCTCCGGATTATACACCGTCGCAACATCCTCACACTCAACAGTCACTTTAAAAGAGCTGTATCTGGTGTTCACAGTTACAATACGATCACAGTGGAAATCCCGGCTGAGTTTTTCTTTAAGATATGTACACAGCACCTCTGCATGAAGATCCAGTGAGAATTTTGTAGCAAACACACTAACCTGTTTTGTTCGCACCACTTTTATGTTACTTTGCGACTCGTACATAACAGGCTTTGGCCTCTTGCGCGCAGGTTTGTCAGTGCGCTGCTTTACCGGGGCAGACCGGTTTCTCAACCCCTGTTTCGGGCTTGCTTCACCACAAGGCTCCATTTAGGTGAGTTTGACGTAGCACTCAGTCTCTTGCTTCCATTCTACCGCGACACATCCCAGCGCCGACTACCCCAGCTGCCTCCATAGAGACTGCTGGAGCCGGTTGTGATATTGGACGTGGAATGTCCTGTATCAGGAGACCCAAGGGGCTTACATCCCCATACAACTCCCCGCCTGATACGCGTCCCAGAAGAAGCCCCAACCATTAGGCCCTACATTGCGGCTGGAGATTCCAACTGCACTCAACATATCCTGGGTATGCTTCTACTAACACACGGCACCAGATGCCGCTCCATTTTAGCTACTCTGCATCAATAATGGAGGTGACAGACCGCAGATCCCTCGCCAACATCAGCCTGGAATTTTTACTGAATGCCTCGCCCAGATCTCACTCGCGCAGACGCTTCCATCTTGCAGAGTAGATTGGAAACAGGGCTGGACTGGCCATCTGGCATACCGGGACTTTTCCGTGGGCCGACGGACTTCATGAACGAACCGCCCGATATAAATAGGCCTTTATTGAATTTTTTGGCCGGGCCGGGCCCTTAAAGGAACCTTCAATGCGGCCCCATTGGTTAATTTTCTTTATTGGCACTGGCCCTGACCCAATCAAATCCAGGAACCCCATTCCGCGGCAAATTTACTAATCCCACTATGGCCGCCTCCCGGCCCTGAGACACGAAGCTGTAATATTATGCTGGAAGTTTAGCATTCACGTTATTATGGACAAACAACCACCAAAGTGCAAGGGAGGTGCAGAGAAATTACAGGAGAAAAGGTTAAGAGAATCTACAGGCGATTCCTAAAAATTTCCGGACATGTTTGGGGCTGTAGTAGCTTCTTCAACATCAGCATTACCTGTAGTAAGGAAGGAAGGAGAGGAGGAGGAGAGGTGGCTGGCTATACAGAGAAGCAGAAACAACATGATCATGAAGAAGCCCGAGTGACCATGACAGGGCCATGGGAGCGAAGTGAGGAAAAGATGGAAGAGAGAGTAGATGATGTGGTAAGGAGTAGGCAAATTAACAGGGACTCTCATGAAGGGAGGGAGGCTGTGTGTGTGTGTGTGTGTGTGTGTGTGTGTGTGTGTGTGTGTGTGTGTGGGGGTGTTCGCGGGCGCTAGCGCGGCCACATCATAACGATAACAAGCAGTTTGGCGGCTGTAACATTAAAGTTAGTGGCTGTCAGGTAACCTGTTTAAGCTTACATTGAAAATGCTGGCTGTTAGCCTGTTGGCTAGCTGAAAAGTCTGTGGATCTATAAAAATCGTGTTGATATAAGCATCAGTGTTCCTTGAATGGCTTAATTAGCTTCTCTTGCATTGGTGCTCTTTTCCAGGGAGTACATGTACTACTTTCAGCTTTATTGTAGCTTTTGGGAAGGGTTATAGTTATGGTTATAGTATTTAGCAGACACTTATGTCCAAAGTGACAAAATATGAATCTTACAATAGTTAAAAATAGTTAAAAATTAACAGTAAACTGTTTTTAAAGTTGCTAAGCCAATATTAAGCAAAATAGTAATAATATCAATAATGACAATACAATATCAATAATAAAAACTAATAAAAATACCATAAATATACAAATCATAACTCTAAGAATGAATGAATTATTTAAGTGTAAGACCAACAGATAAGTCTTGACACCCCTCTTGAAGGATCCAAAATGATCACATGAACACTGAACACTAGGCAACTCATATCATAGCATGCACGCATATTTTAAGAGGACTGTCTGCAGGGAATGTGTCTGACCAATCACGGTGGGTGTGGGCCGCCTGGGCCAAAAATGCCAGGGCCAATTTTTTGTCCCAGTCCAGCCCTGATTGGAAACATCCATGTTGTTAAACGTCACAGGCGGCAATTCATCCAGGTAATGGGAAACAAACCGTGGGATGTTTTCCACACACTCGTTTAATACTTTAAGGCAAGTTTTGATGTTGTTTACATCCTTCTGGTTACCTTTAAAAGTCACATTGCGTTGCTTCGTGTTTGGGCAAAGTTCAAACAACACTTTCTTTGAGGACTCAATCCACTCAGATTCAAAGTTGTTTGACGCTAGAAGGACTAGTTCATCCTGACTCAAAGTCTTTATTTTAACCGCGAGGAAGTTAAGAAACTCATCCTCTACGATAGTTTTCCCATCAACAGTCTCATAGATCAACAGTTTTATTCGAGGCTGACTAACACCATGATCAGCAGAAGGAGCAGCTGCACTCTGCTGTTACCTTCCGCCATCTTTGTGAAAGAAACAAGGTGAAGTATTACAGTAGTTAATAATATATGTTGGTATATTTAAGGTTTAAATCATTAACCAGGGCCAGTACAGATTCTGCACTGCCTTCTGAAAAAAGTAGTTCCAGTGTGTGAGATATGTGATACTAAATACTGTATTGATCTACAGAATGTGGGCTCTGATGATCTGAACTCTGCAGCTCTGAGGTTCCTTCCAAACACAATAAGGAACAGGAGGCCTGATCAGAGAGAGAAGTGGAGACTCAGGTTCTTTATAGCGCCAGCAGATAGACACAAGCAGCAATAGGACTGCAACTCTCAGTGGAACTGATGCTCTATATTCATCTGCTGCCAGAGTCAATGGCAACATTCTTTTATTAAATAAAGTTCCTATACTCATGGTCAGTTTGCATTTCCTTCCTTGTGTTTCTTTCCGTCTCACTCTCAGCAAAAAGTCTGTGTCTTTCTTATTGTGTCTGCCTCCAATCTTTATCTGAGAGGAACAACAACATATCTGATGTTTGATGAGGAGGAGCCAGAAAGACACAGATGATGATGATGATGATGATAAAGTCAAACTTGCATCTCTTCACAGGAAGAGACCGCACAGTGTGGTCTGAGCACACCTGACATCATAGTGACGAGGCCAGGCTAGCAAAGTATAAAAAGAAACAAAATCATAACAGCTTCTGTCTTTTGTACAGATTGGAAGTATAGGAAATAAATAAATTGACATAGCGATAGAATGAACCAGCGCCCTGCAGTAACAAACATGTTCTGTATGAGTTCCATCACAGGAAGTCTTCAGCCATGACCACAAACACCAAATGACTAATGCTGCTTCGAAGCCATGTTGTACAGTTTACTGTTACCTTGTTTTAGAGTAACCTCTGGATTCTATGCCAACATGTTGTGTAGTCTGCATTCGACTTTAGCTTAAAGGATCCTTACTGATCCTCTCTTTGTATTTGTATAAATACCCAGTGTATTAAGCATAGGGCATTAAGATCACTTTTTTTTAAATCTAACTGTGGAAAGAAATTAAATATTAAAGTAAATATATTATTCTTCCAACTGTTTGGATTCAATTCTCACATGCATCTTTCTCTCAGTTTGTCTTTTGTTTATTATCTTTGTATTCTCCTTGATTGTAATCTGAAGATGAAAATAAAACATATTTGAGGTTTTGTGGAGGAGGAGCCAGTGAAGGAAACTGATCTCTGTCAAATGTCCTTATAGGGAGAGTCTGCAGGGGAGGTACACTGTACTGTTTCTCTATTTGGATTTACTGACTTTTATTTTTTAATTGTCTCTATTGTACAGTATGCTGACATAGTGAATGTGTATATGAGAAATATTAAGGTAGCCCCTGACCTGGCTGTGTTTGCATGCACATACAGTATGGGCAACAACAAGTGTTGTGCCCCCACCTCGTTATTTTCCACTGTGGTTTTAACACTTTGTGTATCGGCTAAAGCGAAAGCAAAAGGAAGACTGGCCTTCAGCTCTCTGCAATAAAACCACAAGCATCAAAAGTTGTACTACTTCTCACACAAAAGCTTTACTGCTTTCATTCAAATGTAAAGATATTTTTGTTATAAAAAGCAATCACCTTCTTCACAGATGACACTGTCCAATTTATTCACACTCATTTTACTCTTTTACCTTCAAACATCTGCACCCTGCGTGCAGAAAATATCGCGCTGCTGTGCAGCCTCATACCTGCACCAGCTAGATGACAGTGTTATTAAACTGAGAGCTAGGAGTCTCCCACTGGTATGTGGACAACATGCTCATACACTACTTCCGTGACCCTTCCAAATCTTCCAGTATTTATGTAAAATGTACATATTTCTGTTAATGATGACTTCCTATTGTTTCTTTATTGTTCCTTTCAAACTCTTCTCCTGTCACTTTGCCCATTGGACACAGATGACTGTGGGACAGAGTGGAGCAGTGAGGTACACATCACTTGTTTCACAGGAAGAGACAGCACTGGTGTCTGAGCACGCTTTTAAAGTTGATAATGTGTCTAAAAATATAATTTAACCACTGCTTAGATTCTGTCATGTAGAGAAAAAAGAATCTGTGGCGCGATGTATTGAAAGACGCCAACCTGCAGGCAACAAATAGTAACAGTAAAGTCTCAACCACAGGAAGACACATAACCACACACATCAAAAGCCTAGCAGTTTGTTATAAGATCAAGAATGATGCTACCTAATGAGTTTCCAGTATTTATCAACCCCATCTGACACTGTTTCAACATCAATATCTGATTTCAGACTTGTGGAAAGCTCCAAACTCACACGTGCACAACCAGATATGAGAGCATTTACTGTGTGCATCTTAAAAGAACAAAGAAGACAATGAAGCTGCATTTTGGCAATCGGAGAGATAATGATGATGATGATAATGAATGATGATACGCGCATCACAGATCGACCGCTGCAGTTGTAGGCTGCTACGTGACGGTGGCCGACGGGCAAACACACTGCAACTTAATGAAATAGACAAAACAAGCAAATTGAGAAAACCTCTTCATTAATTTGACAACACATGCGCCAGCATTAAGCAAATGCGCTGCAAATACACACAACACAACCAGAAATAAAGAAACACGCGCTGCAAATACAGAAACGCCAAACGAAAGCACACAAACGCAGAAAAGAAACGATGCAAAAGAAAAGCACACAATAACCCCCGAAAACAAATGCCAACAAAAAACGCTGCATCCAGATTACACAACAGAAGTTCTCCAGGCCTCTAGGGGAGCACTAGTAATGGAACAGCTTGATTTTCAAGCCCTCTAGCGTGCAATGCTGGGAAGTGTGGTGACCCCTTCTGTACAAAAACACCACAGTGGACACGTACCATGAGTGTGAATTTGGTCGCCAGTCAGATGGTGTACAGTGGGCATACAGCCATTAGTGACTTGCTGCTTAACTTAATAGGAAATGACCTCAAGAATAACTTGGTCTGGTATCTGTTGAGGCGATCATTTGTTGTGAAAGACTCCACCTCTGAAGTTGAGAGCAGCCTTCCTGGAGCACAGTTAGACATCAGAGCTGTGATCGCACCACGATGAAACGGAGCCTGATAACAGCTTTAATTCTCTGCAGCATCAGTAAGTACTGACAAGACTTTTCTCTCAACTTGATAACTTCCAGCATTAATAAATATAATAATAAGCAAAAAAGTTTTAAGAGGTATTGTTTACCTAACAAGTCTCTGCTGTTTGTTTCAGGCTGGATCTCTGTCTCAGGTTCTGAGTCTCACACTGAGACTGTGGAGGGTCGGCCGGGTGGAGAAGTCACACTCACATGCTCTAACCCGTCCAACCGAGACGCTGCAACACTCTGGTTTAGAGTGGTCAACAGAACCAAGGCCAGCTGGATCTCCATGATGACCAGCTCTACAGTAAAACCTTTTTACAGTGATGGATTTCAAAATGGAAGATTCAACATGAGTACCAACATCTCCACTCTCTTTCTCCAAATCAAACATGTGGATGTATCTGACTCTGGACTGTATTTCTGTGGATTTTACATCGGAGGACCTTTTAATTTCAGTGCAATACACTTCATTGTTAATGGTAAGATTATAAAAATCCTTTGTTCTCTTTTTTGTTATATATGCTAATATCATAATTGGCAAAAAAAAGCACATTTCAAGAGAGAGGGATACAATTTTTCAAGGTAAAATCAGACATGAACTTATCTTGATTTTGTTTAAAGACAGTGATGATTCTCGATGGATGACGCAACGGAAGTCTGAAAGTAAGATTCTCTTTCACATTTCTTTAGTTGTGCCGAAGTGACTGCTAGTCCTTTTAAGATAAAACAATGTGTCTATCCTAACTTTGGTTAATGTTCTCACAGTTAGCCCGTAAATGAAAAACAGTCAATAAACGTCTTTCTAGGTTTGCTAATTTATGAAGTGCCCCAAAAGAACACATGTGACTATTTGAAAAGATTCCAAATAAGAGAGTGATACAATTTTTTAAAGTAAAATCAAAAGTAAATGTAGCTTTTCTTTTGTTAAAAGGCAGCGATGAATCTCATGATGACAACGACGACAGGAAGTGTGAAAGTAAGATTCAACATAAAAGATTGAATGTTCTCACAGTTCCTGAGCCAGTAAATGAAAACAGAGTAATTCTATTCTCTTTCTTTCAGCAGAGTCTGATGGAACAGCAAAGCTGATGAGTTTGATCCTGGGAGCTCTGACTGTTCTCCTCTTATTGGTCATCATTGGTCTGGTTGTTAAAAACCAGAAACTTCAGAAAGGTACTTCCTGAAAGCTACACTTTCTATCTTGTGTTCTATTTTTATTTCTTCACTACTTCTGTGCAACGTGAGAAAACTTTTTTGCACACCTCTTTTGTCGGGCAGGTGCGTAGGATATGATAAAGAGTAGCAGATCAACATTTTTTAGAGAAAATCCCGCACACTGACCATTACGCAAGCAATAATTTATTAGAAAAATACAACGTGTCGGTCTCAGACCTTCATCAGTTAAATTCACACATTTACCTCAACCATAGCCTTAAATAGATTGGTTGACTAATCAGGACCAATCAGGTCCAGCTCTTGAATGACGTCATTCATTCATTCACAAAAGTGGCACTCCCATCACGGACTGTGAATAGGAAAAAGGCAGAAAAAATACCACTCAATACATTTTAAAAAACAATGGATGATCAGTGCATTGTCATTAGCCCAATATGTTTCTATACTTAATCAAAGAAGACACAGTCCATTCAAAAGTAGATCATCACATTGGTTAAATTACATTGTAGCAGTCCACATTCACATGTACAATTAACAGTTACTGAGGATAAACTAGTGAGGAAAAAAGAAGGAAAAAACTAGTAAGGAAAAAAGAAGGAAAAATGTCACATTAGTACAACATAATGTTGAGATTAAATTCATCATTAAGGCCTTTTGGCGATAGCGTCTGCAAAGTAAACTTCTCACTACTTCTCTAAAATTGTGTGAATATGTTGAAAGAAAAATGTTTGCTGAATAAGAGCAAAGTAACGATGAATAATGATTGTCAGTGACCTGATTGGATGTTTTGTCTCTTTCATTCAGCTGCCAATGAAGAACAGAATCCACAACAGCCTGAGGTGAATCAACTTTTATCATTTACTTTTATTTGTTTTATCATTTTAAATTGTGTCAAGTCATTATATCATTCAAGATAAGTGAGTGTAAAAATTCTCTTTGACAGAACCGGGCCTCTGAAGAGCTGAACTACGCAGCTGTGGCTTTCCGTCCAAAAACAAGAAAAACAAGAGAAGTGGAGCCCAATGTTGTGTATGCTTCTACTAGATAGACTCAGGATGAAACCAGAGAAGACGTTCAGAATAAAACTGATGCTTTATCATATTCATTTGCAGATGGTGGACAGGAGGACTGACCATCACAAAAGGACAAAAGATGTGCAAGCTTCTTCCTAGTGCAGAGTTTGAATTTGAATCTCTTTTAAAGATGTAATTAGTGCACATCAATACAGAAAGAAGATTTTGTAAATGCTGACTTGACATCAGTGTGTCTATGCTGGTAGGGGAATACAATTCAAGAGATACAGCAGCAATCCAGTTTTACATTGGACTTAAAAAAAATAAACTCTTTTCTTGTTTATTTTCTTTCACTACTTGTCTCCGTTTCATCGGTAGTTTCACTTCCCCATCTTTTACTTTGAATTAGTTTTAGTTGGTTTGGGTTTGTGTATTGTAAACAGTATTTTTGTAAAATTATTCCTGTAATATTTTATAGAATTTGCATGCAGTGCTCGCTTTGTAAAATACCAATACATAGACATTTAAAAAAAAGAAAGGTGCAATACAAATTTTACGTATAAACGTATTTTTATTATTATAGTATTACTGCTTCATACAAATCACCATAAATGCATAATTTCAATGAGCTGTATGAGATTCTGATTTAAAAAGATGAAAAGAGTTTAACTTCTGAGAGCAAATAATTATCTCTAATTCTACCATCAGTTGCATGACAAAATGCGGCAATGCTGATGTTGCTATTAGACAAGACACTTTGCTACCTGCAGGCAGTGAATGCTATTTTCTTTCATTATTTTCTTTTTATTGGGAGGTCCTCAGTACTGTCACTTTAAAAAAAGAAAAATCTGATTGTATTATAAAGATTCTATTATATTCATGCAAATTGTCCACTTTTTATTCTACTCTCCAGCCAAAGTCTCTTTCTTACAGTGTGTTTGTGACCTTAATCTGAGAGAAAAGATGATTGGTGTTTGATGGAGGAGACTGTCCAGAGTCTCTTATACTGAGAGTTAGATGGAGGGAGAGAGGTACGCAGCACTTCACAGGAAGAGACAGCACGGTGTGGTCTGAGAACAACTGAGGTAAAGATCATGAGGTGTCTGAAGTCAACACTCTGTGGAAAGAATAAAAGGAAGCAGTGATACTAGCTTACTTGTTTATGAGAAAATTAAACTGCTATATTTAGACTTCAACATCTGTAAAGTGGCCTGATGCAACTGCTTAATTTTTGACAGAGTACACTGCTCTCCATTTTATCCATACTCAGCCATAATCTCAGGTTACACTCGCAACTATCAGGTTCCTGACATGTGTGCACTGAAACAGTTTCACTAGAGTTCAGGGAAGTAAGCTGGAAAAAGAAAGTCATTTAGGCAATGATTTGTGCTAGACCGTTCAGCACGCTAACATGGTCACAGTATCTATGTTAGGGGTCATACTATTGCATTGCAATCCATCCAGCAGCTGCTGTGATATTGGGATACATCCTCTGGGGACTATTATCCCCAACTTTGACCAGACACACCTGCCTCCCGAACTCTGCCAGCAATGACGGCCATTCAAGACAATGCTTGTTATGGTACGTGTCCATATAGGCGTTATATTTTTTTTTTACAGAAGGTATCACCCCGCTTTCCAGCACTGCATGCTAGTGGACTTGCCACCACCAGTTTCTCTTCACTGACCACTGACAAGCAAAGAAAACAGGCCACACCCACCACGATGGCTGCACCTGATTGGACAATTCAATTCAATTTTATTTATAGTATCAAATCATAATCATAGTTATCTTGAGACACTTTACAGATAGAGTAGGTCTAGACCACACTCTATAATTTACAAAGCCCCAACAATTACAGTAATTCCCTCAAGAGCAAGCATTAGCAGTGGCTATTGCGACAGTGGCGAGGAAAAACTCCCTTTTAGGAAGAAACCTCGGCAGACCCAGACTCTTGGTAGGCGGTGTCTGACGGGGCCGGTTGGGGATGTGATGAACAGTGGCGATAATAGTCACATTAAAGATAGTGGAACAGTGACTTCGAAGGTAGTCGTAGTCCATGTCATAGCAGGGCACATCATGTCATACTGAGTAGTGCAGTCTCCTATACCGGATCCTGACTACTCTGTGCGTATGAACATCACAGCAGGACGTTGCAGGATGAAACGTGGCGCTGCAGAGCATGGGTGGAAGCGGCGGACGCAGCGGGACGCGGCTGGACATTGCAGGGAATAAAGAAGAAGAAACATAAGGACTCCGTGGAGTAAACTCCCCAGAGCTAGGTTAGTAACAAGCAGTTCTGGGACAGGATGCATACAAAAGGAAACAAATGAAAACATTGATGAGAGGCTGTACTGGCCTGCCTCCCTCTACTCTCACTATATTATTGATTATATGATGAACAAATCTGATCACTACGAAGAGAAGCAGGTGGGCCGGGTTAGGCCGGAACTCGCCCTACACCTCAACTATAAGCTTTATCAAAGAGGAGAGTTTTCAGTTTACTCTTAAATTTGGTGGTGGTGTCTGCCCCCCCGAACTCAGACTGGGAGCTGGTTCCACAGGAAAAGAGCCTGGTAGCTGAAGGCTCTGGCTCCCATTCTACTTTTAGAGACTCTAGGAACCACAAGTAACTCTGCATTCTGGGAGCATAGTGCTCTAGTGGGACAATAAGGTACTAAGAGCTGTTCTAGATAGGATGGTGCTTGACCATTTAGGGCTTTGTAGGTCAGGAGAAGGAAAATCAATAAGTCAATCCTGAATTTTACAGGAAGCAAATGCAGAGAAGCTAATACAAGAGAAATATGATCTCTTTTCTTAGTTCTCGTCAGAACACGTGCTGCAGCATTCTGGATCAGCTGGAGAGTCATAACGGACTTATTTGAGCAACCTGACAGTAGGGAATTACAATAGTCCAGCCTGGAAGTAACGAATGCATGGACTAGTTTTTCAGCATTGTTTTGAGACAGGATATTCCTAATTTTGGCAATGTTACGAAGATGAAAAAAGGCCGTTTTCGATGTTTGTTTACGATGGGCGTTAAAGGATATATCCTGATCAAAAATAACTCCTAGATTTCTGACAGTAGTGCTGGAGGCCAGGACAACACCATCCAGAGTAGCTATATTTTTAGATAATGAAGTTCGGAGGTGTTTAGGGCCCAGAACAATAACTTCAGTTTTGTTACAGTTTAACATCAGAAAATTATAGGTCATCCAGAATTTTATATCTTTAATACATGCTTAAAGTTTAGGTAACTGACTGGTTTCGTCTGGTTTGATTGATAAGTATAATTGGGTGTCGTCCGCATAGCAGTGATAGTTAATTGAGTGTTTCCTAATGATATTACCAAGAGGAAGCATATATAAAGGTGAATAAAATTGGTCCAAGCACTGAGCCTTGTGGAACACCATGGTTAACTTTCGCGTACTTAGAGGATTTATCATTAACATTAACAAATTGAGATCGATCAGAGAAATAAGATTTAAACCAGCTTAGTGCAATTCCTTTAATTCCGACTAAGTGTTCCAATCTCTGTAACAGGATTGTATGGTCAATAGTGTTAAAAGCAGCACTAAGATCTAGTAAAACAAGTATGGAGACAAGTCCTTTGTCTGCAGCAGTTAGAACGTTGTTAGTAATTTTCACCATTGCCGTCTCTGTGCTATGATTCTTTCTAAATCCTGATTGAAAGTCTTCAAATAAACTGTTGCTATGGAGAAAATCACATAACTGATTAGCAACTACCTTCTCAAGGATCTTGGAGAGAAAGGGAAGGTTATATATAGTGCTATAGTTTGCTAAGACCTCAGGATCGAGGGTGGGTTTTTTCAGAAGAGGTTTTATCACAGCTACTTTAAATAACTGTGGTACATAACCTGTTAATAGAGACATATTGATCATATCTAGTAGTGAAGTGTTAACCACGTGTAATGCTTCTTTGAGTAGCCTCGTTGGGATGGGGTCTAAGAGACAGGTAGATGGCTTAGCTGAAGATACCTTTACCATTAGTTGTTGAAGGTCTATAGGATAAAAGCAGTCTAAGTATATGTCAGGTCTAGTCGTTCTTTCTAGCAGTCCTGCGTTGAAAGGTGAACCGTTAGAAGTTAAGGGCAAAAGGTGATGAATTTTATCTCTAATTGTTATAATTTTATCATTAAAGAAGCTCATGAAGTCGTCACTACTCAGAGCTAGAGGAATAGATGGCTCAGTAGAGCTCTGACTCTCTGTCAGCCTGGCTACAGTGCTGAAAAGAAACCTTGGGTTGTTCTTGTTTTCTTCTATTAATGATGAGTAATAGTCTGATCTGGCATGTCTGAGGGCCTTCCTATAGGTTTTCAGACTGTCTTGCCAGTCCAAACGAGACTCTTCCAGTTTGGTGGAGCACCATTTATTTTCAAGTTTTCGCGAGTTTTGCTTTAATTTACGAGTTTGTGAGTTATACCAAGGTGCTATTTTCCTTTGCTTCATCTTCTTTTTGAGTGGAGCAACAGAATCTGAAGTAGTCCGTAGGCAGGCCGTAACACCATCTACACCATTGTCGATTTGAGAGGGACTAAAGTTTACATAAAGGTCCTCTGTTGTATTAAAACAAGGTAATGAGTTTAGTGCTATTGGAATGTCTTCCTTAAATTTAGCTATAGCACTGTCAGATAGGCATCTAGTATAGAAGCTTTTATCTAATTTCGTATAATCGGGTATTAAGAATTCGAAAGTAATTAAGAAGTGGTCTGATAATAAAGGATTTTGCGGGAATACTAATACATCTTCAATTTTGATACCATATGCCAGCACGAGGTCGAGGGTGTGGTTAAAACAGTGCGTGGCCTCATGCACACTCTGACTGAAGCCAATAGAATCTAGTAGTGAGTTGAAAGCAAACACCTCACTCGAGGGGCTGTCTGCTTCCGGATTTCAAAACAGACCATAATGGCGGCTCGTTTGGAAAACGAGAAATAGTTCTCCCCTAATATGTTTCTGAAAACATTTTATGCAAAAGATAGGCTGTGATGAATCCGTCTTCATTTCAGATAAACAACGGTCAGTTTGAAAAGATTAAAAGTTTTGAGAGGCATTTCCATAAAGTAGCCTGGATTCAGTTTTATGCAAATGAAGAGTGGGCAACTCAATGCCCCGCTTCTTCAAAGTCCCCGCGACGTTACCAGAATGCATTGCATGGCTGCTCCCATCAAAAATGAATGGGACCAACTGCGACGCAGTACATTCCAGGACTGAGAAGTGGCTCTCCGCTCCACTAAAAATACACACCATGTCTATTCTTCATTTGAGTCGCTGGCCATTCGACAGCCGGGGCAAGAAGTGGAAGGATGAGAGCATACAGTCTAGTTACCAAAAGGAATCCTAATAACATATATATGTGTCCTCTACTTTCAGTGAGTCGGGCAGCAGTCGGGCCCTCCACTTCTGAGACGCTCTCGGTGTGGTATGGCGCGTAGCAGAGAAGGGACAAAACAGCGGTGCAGCCGGAATGCGCCACTTCCGCATCTGGTGGAATTTCGGGGTTAGAGTAGCAAATAATTTAATAGTTGATGAGATTAGGCTGTTATCAAGAACTATTAAAAAATATAGCCATGAAAAGTAATGCATTGTAACTCAAATTTATTACACATACTTACTGCCGTTTGCACCACATTGACTGCTACTGTATAAGGATGCTTTGGTCTGCATAGTGTGGAGGTCAGAGTGTAAGGGGGGTTTCATAAAACACAGGGCTTTCAAGCAGGGGAGCGGAGTTCATGTCCTGGGAGAAGTTAAGGGGAAAGCACATTAACCAATTAACTGTAACTGTAAACCATTTAACTGTAAAGTCTGCTAAACCTTCGTGTCACAAAGAAGTTAAGAAAACACATGACTTTGACCCAGGAATTGTGTCTGTGTCCCAGGAGTATTACATAAGGGGCCCTGTGTTTTAACCCAAACCACAATCTTTTTTTGAATCTTAACTAGGGGTTTAGGTGTCTTAAAGGGGTGATAGAATGATTATACAGGGTATTTCACACTGTTCCTTATGGTCTCCTAATGGGGTATGTAACATTGGTTGGGCTGAAATGGCCTGGTTGATATTTTCCTGGCCCTTATGCATCCCTGTGTTTTGGCCCTATTTGTAACAAGAGCTTTTCTTCCAAATATGGTATGGTCATGAATATTTAGATGAGCTGTGCGCTGATTGGTTGAGCGACTTGCCATACGCAGACATTAGAGACGCGCGCTGAATGGTTGAGCGAATCCCCAATACACATACATTAGAGAAGCGACAGAATCTCATATTCCAGACACTGCAATGTTTCATTACCAAATTCACTTCTGAGACTTTTTTAAGCAAGAAATCAACTATATAAAGCTGAAATATGGGCCGTTTTACAAAAATTGATGGCTAATTGCAAATTTGGTAAGACGTGTCGGACTTTAGGAGCTCCACACAGTCTGACGAGAAAGCGGAAGCCTGCTGGGCTCCATACCCAGCGCAAAGTCACCCTTTGTGGATACTGCACTACGGGGCTCCGCGGCCAGCTGCCGGCATAACTAATATATTTACGGTTTGAATTTCGTCACGCCACTTATATAACATCATTCTCCAATGTCTTATAAAGCTAACCGTTGTGTCCGATTTGATTTTAAGGCATTTTTACGGACGCGAGGCGTCTTTGTAGGATGAGCAGCTGCTTGCTCTATGTCCCATTCATTACAATGGGGAAATACCGCAGCTAGCTAGCTACACTGTCGCCATAACTAAATTATATTTACAGTTTGAATTTCGTCACGCCACTTATATAACATCATTCCCCAATGTCTTATAAAGCTAACCGTTGTGTCCGATTTGATTTTAAGGCATTTTTATGAACGCGAGGGGCATCTTTGTAGGACGAACGGCTGCTACTATATGTCCCATTCATTACAATGGGAAACAAAACACAGCTAGCTAGCTACACTGTCGCCATAACTAAATTATATTTACAGTTTGAATTTCGTCCACACTTATATAACATCATTCCCCAATGTCTTATAAAGCTAACCGTTGTGTCCGATTTGATTTTTAAGGCATTTTTATGAAAGCGCGAGGAGTCTTTGTAGGACGAGCAGCTGCTTGCTATATGTCCCATTCATTACAATGGGGAAATACCGCGCTAGCTAGCTACACCGTCGGTTAACTAAATTATGTTTACAGTTTGAATTTCGTCCGCCCTTATACAACATCATTCCCCAATGTCTTATTAAGCTAACCGTTGTGTCCGATTTGATTTTAAGGCATTTTTATGAACGCATAAAGGCGTCTTTGTAGGGACGAGCAGCTGCTTGCTATATGTCCCATTCATTACAATGGGGAAATATCGCAGCTTGCTCACTTCGCATAACTAAAGTATATTTACAGTTTGAATTTCGTCACGGCATGAATATTACAGGTTCCTCAAGGTCTTACAAAGCTTAGCTAACACTTGTCCGATTTCGGATTTCAATTGAATGTATTTTTGTGAATGTCAGAGTTAGGAAGAGGCTAGCTAGCTCTCATTGATGGACTCCATCTCACCGTGGCTCTATCAATGAGACTCGCGGACAAGAGGCATTTATTTCCACGATTGTTTGTTTAAATAACTCAACACACATACCCATTATAAGATTTACTGGAACCTGCGGGCTGCGGTAAAAGAATGCGGGCGTAACAAGCTCGCTGACACTGCGGTCAGGGCGGCGATGTAGCAACCCAGGCAGCACCAACACCAGCACTAAACTCCGACACACAGTCGGACAAAATTTGCAATTAGCCATCCATTTTCGTAAAGCGGCCCATATTTGAGCTTTATATGGTTGATTTCTCACATAAAAAAGTTTCAGAAGTGAATTTTGTAATGGAATAGCAGAGATCTGCGTGACCTAGCTAGATTCAGAAAACTACCTGATCTCAGGTCAGTTGTGTAGCCTATGTAAATGTTGGGGCGTGACCGTTCTCTTAATACAACCATGGGCTGACAAAGGTTCCGGTTTTTGGGAGGTTGACGTCAACTTCCAGCTTTGTTGGGATTTGCCCGTTTTCAGCGGCAGTTTCAAAATATGACATTTTCATAGTAAAGGGGTGTCAATGGGATTTTGAGCTTCTATGTATGTCCTATTTACCCACCGAACTGTCCTCATTCAACTATGACAGGGTAAAATCGGTTTTGCATTCTATCACCCCTTTAACTTAACTGTTGTCACCGCGTGACGCTCACCTTTTGTCAGACAAATTCGACTGCAACAGCCTTTGAAAGGACCGGCACCTCATGGTGCTCTGTACCCGGCTCCCAGTCACCTTTTCTCTGCTAAATTCAACTGTAAAAGAACTCTAAACTTAACTTTGATGTGACTGGTCGTCACTGGACCAGGCCGCGTTTGCTGTAATTTCGTAGGATATCATACGAATTGTTGTGCATTGTTGTAATGATATACAAACCCCCTGCAAAATGCGTTGCGGTAATTCAGTCTGTAATAAAGTGGTGGACCAATTGAAATTAAAAACACATCCCCTTGTCAAGTTTCCATTTACAGTAATACAAATTGTAACTGAATTTTCTAAAGATTAGTGCACATCCACTAATCCACTAATGTTAAAGGGGTGATAGAATGCAAAACTGATTTTACCTCGTCATAGTTCAATAATGACAATAAAGGACATGAATAGAACCTCTAAATCCCACTGACACCTCTTTTCTTTGCAAATCTCACTATTTGAAACTGCTTCTGAAAACGGGCGAATCTCAACGAGCCTCATAGTTGACGTCAACTATTGCGGCTCCTCCTCATTTGGCTTTAGTCTGTGTTTGTCACGCCCCAACATTTGCATAGGCTACACAACTGACCTGAGATCAGTTAGTCTTCTGAATCTAGGTCGTGCAGATCTCAGAAATTGTATACATTGTTCATATATTGTATTTTACCATTAAATTCACTTCTGAGACTTTTTTATGCGAGAAATCAACTATGTAGAGGTCAAATGTGGGCCGTTTTACGAAAATTGATGTCTAATTGCAAATTTTGTCCGACTCTGTGTCGGACTTCAGAGGCCGGTGCTGCCTGTGTAGCTGCCTCGCCGCCCGGCCTGCCTTCCTTCACAGCCCCCGGCCTGCTGTGAGCTCGAGTGAGCTCCGTTACGACTGGCAACCCACAGCACTCCATACCTGCGCAGAGTCACCGGTAACACCGCTAATGGACTACTAAACGCTGGTGCTCTGACAGAGCTCTAGGGCCTGCAGCTCCCCTCTTCCTGCTAGCTAAATGGCCCGTGTGTGTGAGTGAGAGCGCGGTCAGTGAGTATGGGCTGAAATATGTGCCACCAGAAACTGAATTTGAATCATTTATATTTGAATTTGAATTGCTAAACTTGAATAATTGCATTGAAAAACTGAATTTGAATCGCATAATTTGAAATTGTATTGTTTAATTTGAATCATTGCATTGAAAAATTGAATCTGAATAGTATAATTTGAAATTGAATTTATTCGTTTGTAACTGAAGTCCAATAAAATTTGATCTTCAGTGAAAATTCAACTCTCTATATATCCCACATTCACCTTCTACTATTCAGATTCAGATCAGCAAATTCAATTTCAAGTTACTGAGACAGACATCCGGGTACTTGGAGGATAAAGGAAGAGCAATCGAGCGCAGATCGATAGGTAGAGTTCAGTGGCGCAGATACACAGGACTCCTCTTTGGCCAGCACATACGTTTTGGAGCACAGCCTCGCCTTGACCCAGAGACTCATAGAGAATATAATCTACCTGTTCACAATGTTCAAAATGTAATGCCTGGTGTTAGTAGGCCTAGGTTTATTAGTCACATTCTTCCACTTAAGTAAACTTAAAATGAACTATCGCTCTATCGAGTTTATACAAGATGTTTCCACATTAAAACGCAAAATAGTTAAAATTATTATTTGACTATTTTTAATCAACTCTAATATCTGATCGAGTGTTCTCTTTCCTTAGAGCGTTTATATACATATTAAAGTTAGTTTTGTTTGTGATTTAAAAGTGTAGCTTTATCGTCATGTGCAGTAACAAACAAAACAAAGAGACTAATTCATGTGTTTATAAAAAGAATATTTATTATAATCAGTCCAAACAGAAACTTCACCCTTCTGAACTAAGAGGTTCTGCTTCAAAGTGAAGTTTAAACAGACTGAAATGTCCAGGCTCACTCCTCCACTATTCATTCATTTATTTCTGCATGTAGTTATTTATTTAACGAGACTTAAAATCATGTTTCGTCGTCCCACAGTCCGAGACCCGCCAGACTCCCTTTAGGAAACCTCTGATTTAAACTTCAGCAGGGCTGTGACAAGTCAGGCCCGCTGAGTCCTGGTTCTAGCTCGCCTCCGGCTTCCCTCCAGCCGTCCCAGCAGTATGGGCCCGGGCCTCCAGCAGCGTAGTGTCGGTTTTGGCTTCCAGGAAGCGGGCAGTGAGCTCCAGATCCTGCAGCCGCAAACAGACTCTGCTGCCCCGTTTAGCTTCTCTCCGTCGCCAGCAAACGGAACTGGAACCCAACGACAACTAATTACATACAGGTCGTCCTGGACTACGTGGAAGATCCTGCCGATCACCACTCTGTCTTTGGCCGGTCCGATCTGGATCAGCGGGGACCGGCGCAGCAGCGAGACGAAGCGGTGTTCCTGCCCGGGGAAAGAGACGCTGTCGCCGGCCATGGAACTCTCCACCTCCCGCTGCCGCCGGAGCTCAGATTGAAGGTCCAAGGCGGCATATATATCATAAAACACATTCTCACCCGTGAACTGTTATCCCCTGCTGTTTGGTTTTTGTCATTTCTTTCGTTCCAACATCCAAAAACAGTTTGGCATCTTTAGTGCTAATCCTGCACCACTGAACTCTACCTATCGATCTGCGCTCGATTGCTCTTCCTTCATCCTCCAAGTACCCGGATGTCTGTCTCAGTAACTTGAAATTGAATTTGCTGATCTGAATCTGAATAGTGAGAACTGAATGTGAGGATATATAGAGAGTTGAATTTTCACTGAAGATCAAATTTTATTGGACTTCAGTTACAAACGAATAAATTCAATTTCAAATTATACTTTTCAGATTCAATTTTTCAATGCAATGATTCAAATTAAACAATACAATTTCAAATTATGTGATTCAAGTTCAGTTTTTCAATGCATTATTCAAGTTTAGCAATTCAAATTCAAATATAAATGATTCAAATTCAGTTTCTGGTGGCACATATTTCAGCCCATAAGTGAGCTTGTTACACCAGCAATCTGTTACCACAGGTTCCAGATAATCTTTTAATGTGTGTAATTATAATGTGTTGAGTTATTTAAACAAACAATTGGGGAAAAAAACGCTGCTTGTCCGTGAGTCTCATTGATAGAGCCTGCTGCTGGATGGAGCTCTATCAATGAGAGCTAGCTAGCCTCCTCTTAGAATTCCTCTGAAATTCACAAATATTCATCAACTTGAAATCTGACACCGTTGTTAGCTTTATAAGACATTTAGTTAAATGTTGTGTAATTGGCGTGACAAAATTCAAACTGTAAATATACTCGAATTACGACCAAAATGAAGCTAACTAGCCGCAATCTGTACACATAGGATTGAAGGGACAGTCGCAGCTAACGAAACCCTTACAGTTCACAAATATTCATTAACTTGAAATCGGACACCGTTGTTAGCTTTATAAGACCTTTAGGTATGCTGTATAGCTAAGTGGCGTGACATGTGTGTAACATGTGGTAAGAGATTACTGGTGTAACAAGCTCGCTGACCGCGCTCTGACTCTCACACAACGGGCCATTTAGCTAGCAGGAAGAGAGGAGATGCAGGCCCTGGAGCTCTGTCAGGGCAGCGGCGTTTGGTAGTAGTCCCATTAACCCAAACGGTGACTTTGCGCGGGTATGAGGTGCTGTGGGCTGCAGCAGCCGTGCCGGAGATCAATCGAGCTCACAGCAGGCCGGGTCTGTGGAGGAAGGCAGGCCGGGCGGCGAGGCAGCAACACAGGCAGCTGAACTCCGACACACAGTTTTACCAAATTTGCAATTAGCCATCCATTTTCTTAAAACGGCCCATATTTGAGCTTTATATAGTTGATTTCTCGCATAAAAAAGTCTCAGAAGTGAATTTGGTAAGGAAACATTGCAGTGTCTGAGATTCTGTCGCGTTTCTAATGTGTGTGTATTGGCGATTCGCTCAACCAATCAGCGCGCGTCTCTACGCTTGTGTACGGGGCTAAGGCTCAACAAAGCAGCGCGCAGCTCATCTAAATATTCATGAGCATACCATATTTGGAAGAAAAGCTCTTGTTACAAATAGGGCCAAAACACAGGCATGCATAAGGGCCAATAAAATATCAACCAGGCCATTTTCAGCCCAACTAATGTTACATACCCCATTAGGAGACCATAAGGAACAGTGTGAAATACCCTATATAATCATTCTCACCCCTTTAATATTAGTGAACGGGGATATATTCATTAATCATTGCAGATTAAAAGAGTGCCAATCAAATCCCGACATTTCTAACGAGTGATGTTTAAGTCACATACTTGATGCACGTGATGATTCATTAGCCGAGTTGGTTTCCAGTGGACTAAGTGGCATTTCATTATTATTGATACACCACCTTTTTCCATCTCAGCAAGGCATAAAAACTGTTTATTTTCAAGTTTATTTTCAAGTTGCTATCATGTTAAGCAACTGAAAGGGTTTCAACGTATGTGGAGAATGGTACAGAAATCTAAGAAAAAGTAATGTTGGACAGATTTGTGCATCAACAGGAAAACTCCATTTAAACAGAAAGATGCTGAGTGAATGAATCCTTTACCAACATTATTATATAGGAGCAGGTCTCTGGTAGAAGATCATAACTTGACCAATGGAAACCTTTAGAATGAACCCAAACACTATCCAGAGATTGCAGCATGCACCAAATGACAAAGATATAACGTGTTATCATAAGAGACTTAAAGAACCAAATGTTCTGAGCTTAATTGTGTGCAAAGGCATTGCATTGGCAGGTTGTGTGAGTGGCAAGATGAAAAGAAGACACCCCGCCTCTCTAAACTCCTTTATAAGAGCTCAACGGTACAAACTATTATTGCAGTGAAACGTTTAAACGGAGAATGAGGAGCGTCACCTTGATAACAGCTTTACTTCTCTGCAGACACTTATTTAGTAATAACTTATAGGTTATTCTCTAAAATTCTATCTAAAAGTTCAAAGTAAGATTGGAGAGCTCTTTTTCTTATCATATTAACAGTGTATCTCACATGTATTGTCACAGTCGTATGAAAACAGCATAAAGACGAACAATAAATCAATGTGTCAAATTATTTCCTTTATACTGTATATGTTTTAAAGATAACAATTCTGTAACAGATCTGATGGTAAATACTGAAAGTAAGGTTCTGCTTTTTCGCTGTGCAAGTAACCACAGAGCCAGTCATCTCAATCTCAACCATCTTTTTTAAAAACAGACTGCCATTCTACCATTAACCTAGAGGAGTCTGATGGAATAACAAACGTCATGATTGTGATCCTGGGTGTTTTGACAGTTTACTTCACTATAGTCATCAGATATCAGATAGACTATAGTAAGATCAGGGGTCAGCATCCTTATGGCCTACCATAGAAGACTTTGAAAAGAATAAAGTCTGACACCATCTCACATCTCAAAACCATCATCTCACATCTAACGTTAAAGACATGTCCTAATATGTAAAGCTATCCTGCAGGTTCACACATTGCACAACTACAAGCTTAGCTTAGCGCTGCGCCATATCAACCATAAATAACACACTCCAGCCGTTTGGTGCTTCCTGTTTGGTGCTGGAGGGAGCACCCACTGGTGGTTGACAATGTCCACGTGATTTAACTTAACTACCAAGACTTCAAACTTACAATAATATCAAACAGGTTTGATTTTGTCGGAACGTCAAGAAGTGAAAAAAGACTGACTCGGACTGAGTTTGATGACCACCTTACACCAAACGATTGAGACGACAGCAGCGCGCCCCAACTCTAACAAGACTCATGATTTCCTTCCAATAATGGAAATAGTCTGCGACATTGGAACCGCTTGAAAAGTTGTTTGGTGTAAGGTCAGCATTAGGCACCCAGGCATTGCTAGTGTGCCATACTCCGGATTTCCACTTGATGCAGAATGGCTGCGGACCGGCTCCGCTGCGTGTCTGCTGCATGGTCCGCTGTCCGTCAATACCCACTAGGTCCGGATTTGTTGCGGCACGGCTGCGGCCATGACAGCTGTAGTCACGAGGACCCACAAGTTCTAGAACTCAAGAAATTGGTTGATAGTGTGCCATGCAGAGTTTTTTGGAAATGTTCCAGTCCACTTGCAAAATGACCTTTTTTACAGCCATTTACAGGAGAACAGACTTATTTACGGTAGTTTGACTTCTTTTTCCCAATCCGCATTCAGCGAAGTCCCACCCTACTCTGCCTCTGATTGGCCAGTACTTGTTGTCTTCTTTACAGAATGCGGTGTGAGGTGAAAAACAAAAGTAACACTGCAGGCTGATGGCAGGCTTTATGCTGATATGGCACAATGATTAACAACATTATTTTAAAATGGCACTTCATATTACCAAGGTTGCTGACTTCTGAGTTAGATTAAGGAAGGAGTGAGTGAGTTACACATCACGCATCAGTCAATTTGGAATCATGTGTATAACAGTGTGTTAAATGTAATTTGTATCATTAATAAATACTAAGGCCTTCATGTTCCCAAAGAGGGTATTTCACACTGTTCCTTAAGGTCTCCTAATAGGGTATGTAACATTGGTTGGGCTGAAAATGGCCTGGTTGATATTTTATTGGCCC
The DNA here is from genome assembly GCF_010015445.1 of Perca fluviatilis. Lineage (NCBI taxonomy): Eukaryota > Metazoa > Chordata > Actinopteri > Perciformes > Percidae > Perca > Perca fluviatilis. The sequence goes on from NC_053125.1 coordinate 8,763,691, forward strand.
TTATGCATCCCTGTGTTTTGGCCCTAATTCTAACAAGAGCTTTTCTTCCATATATGGTATGCTCATGAATATTTAGATGAGCTGCGCGCTGATTGGTTGAGCAAATCCCCATACACACACATTGGAGACGAGACAGTAGGTCTCATATTTCAGACACTGCAATGTTTCATTACCAAATTCACTTCTGACCCAGGGCAAAGTCACCGTTTGTGGGTTACTGCTCTACCGGGGCTCTGCGGAGCTGGGCGGCTGCCGGCATAAGTATGATATATTTACGGTTTGAATTTCGTCACAGTACTTATATCACAGCTACCCCAAGGTCTTACAAAGCTAACAGTTGTGTCAGATTTCAATTTAAGGCGTTTTTATGAACGTGAGGAGTCTTGTTAGGAGGAGCAGCTAGCTAGCCATGTGTCCCATTCAATACAATGGGAAAAGATCGCGGCTAGCTAGCTACACTTTCGGCATAACTATAGTATATTTACAGTTTGAATTTCATCACGGCACTTATATTACAAGTTCCCCAAGGTCTTACAAAGCTAACAGTTGTGTCCGATTTCAATCTAAGGCATTTTTGTGGACGTGAGGGGTCTTGTTAGGAGGAGAGCAATATGAGAGGTTTCGTTAGCTGCTAGTGTCCCTTCAATCCAATGGGTAAAGATAGTGGCTGGCTAGCTACACTTTCGGCATAACTATAGTATATTTACACTTTGAATTTCATCAAGGCATGTATATCACAGCTACCGAAAGGTCTTACAAAGCTTAGCTAACACTTGTCCAATTTCAATTTAATGCATTTTGGTGAATTTCAGAAGTCTCGTTAGGAGGAGGCTAGCTAACTCTCATTGATGGACTCCAGCTCACCGCGGGCTCTATTAATGAGACTAGCGGACAAGAGGTGTTTATTTCCCCGATCGTTTGTTTAAATAACTCAACACATATCCATTATAAGATTAACTGGAACCTGCAGTAAGAGATTGCGGGCGTAACAAGCTCTCTGACCGAGCACAGTCACACACCGGCCATTTAGCAGGAAGAGGTGAGAGAGCTGCAGGCCCTGGAGCTCTGTCAGGGCAGCGGTGTTTGGTAGTCAGATGTAGCAACCCAGGCAGCACCGGCCGCTGAACTCCATCAAATTGCAATTAGCCATCAATTTTCGTAAATATTTGAGCTTTACATAGTTGATTTTTCGCATAAAAAAAGTTTCAGAAGTGAATTTTGTAATGGAATAGCAGAGATCTGCGCAACCTAGATTCAGAAGACTACCTGATCTCAGGCCAGTTGTGTAGCATATGTAAATGTTGGGGTGTGACAAAGAGAGAGACTAGAGCCAAATGAGGAGGAGCCGCCAAGTTGACGTCAACTAGGCGGCTTATTGAGATTTGCCCGTTTTCAGAGGCAGTTTCAAATTGTGAGATCTGCAGAGGAAAGAGGTGTCAATGGTATTTAGAGGTTCTATGTATGTCCAATTTACCCACCAAACTGTCATTTTTCAACAATGACAAGGTCAAATCGGTTTTGCATTCTATCACCCCTTTAACCTGTTAGCTGTAAATAATTGTTAAACTTTTAACCACTTCCCTCTTCTTTAAATTCACACGCCCTGCTATACCTTCACATAGTGTCTCTGTGTCTATTAACAGGTGTCTGAAGCAGTGTGACAGTTGGACAGTCAGATATAAAAGCTTTACTCCGCCTATTAGTGTTAAATGATCATACCTTATTACTGGATGAATCATTCTAATGCATGCATCAAACAACAGTTACAGTTTAACAATGTACTACTGAGAAAGGAGTCACTTTAACTTAACAACAGCCACAAAACATAATAATTAAAGAGGTAATCCTTTTGGTCTGTATTTCACTTTGGTTGGTGGTGACTGTAACGTTGCAGCTCTTGGAGACACAGTTATAAGATTCAGTAAGATTGTTGTTGCATTTGTTTCCTGTCCGCTTTCAACTTCGACTCAATAAAATCCATAAAATCACAGAATCTGTTGTCTGTCCTTAAAATTTTAATAATGTCTGTGGGCCAGAGCCAGACTGGCCACCATCCTTACGCTTACAGAGCGTGAAAATGTTAAGTTTAAATAGAGACGGTCTGCTAAAGTCATTTTATGGTCAATCAAGGTTATATGAATGTTATTTTGTATTAGTGGATTTTTTTTGACCGTCTTACATAAAGGCCTTGATGTATCTGTTGTAAATTGGTTTCAATTGGTTTGAACATTACTCTGGCAACTTAATAGGAAATAACCTCAAGAATAACTTGGTCTGGTATCTGTTGAGGCTATCATTTGTTGTCAAAGACTCCACCTCTGAAGTTGAGAGCAGCCTTCCTGGAGCACAGTTAGACATCACAGAGCTGTGATCATACGCACCACGATGAAACGGAGCCTGATAACAGCTTTAATTCTCTGCAGCTTCAGTAAGTATTGACAATACTTTTCTCTCAACTTGATAACTTCCAGCATTAAAACTTATTATATTTATTAAGAGGTATTGTTTACCTTCCTATAACAAGTCTCTGCTGTTTGTTCCAGGCTGGATCTCTGTCTCAGGTTCTGAGTCTCACACTGAGACTGTGGAGGGTCGGCCGGGTGAAGAAGTCACACTCACATGCTCTAACCCGTCCAGCCGAGACGCTGTAACACTCTGGTTGAGAGTGTTACACAGAACCAAGGCCAGTTTTATCTCCGCCATGTTCAGCTCTACAGGAAAACCTTTTTACAGTGATGGAATTCAAAATGGAAGATTCAACATGAGTACCAACATCTCCACTCTCTTTCTCCAAATCAAACATGTGGATGTATCTGACTCTGGACTGTATTTATGTGGATTTTACATTGGAGGACCTTTTCATTTCAGCGCAATACACTTCATTGTTAATGGTAAGATTATAAAAATCTTTTGTTCTGTAGTCTTTTTATATATGCTAATATCATAATTGGCAAAAAAGAGCACATTTCATTATTTTAAAACAAGAGAGTGATACCATTCAAGGTAAAAATCAGACATGAACTTATCTTGATTTTGTTTAAAGACAGTGATGATTCTCATGATGACGCTGACAGGAAGTCTGAAAGTAAGATTCTCTTTCACATTTCTTTAGATGTGCAGAGTGACTGCTAGTCCTTTTAAGATAAAAACAATGTGTCTATCCTAACTTTGGTTAATGTTCTCACAGTTCTCAAGCCCGCAAATGAAAAACAGTCAAACGTCTTTCTATATTTGTTAATTTATTAATTGTCCAAAAAGAACACATGTGGCTATTTAAAAAGATTCCAAATAAGAGTGATACAATATTTCAAAAGTAAAATCAAAAGTAAATGTATCTTTTATTTTGTTAAAAGGCAGCGATGAATCTCGTGACGACGACGACAGGAAGTCTGAAAGTAAGATTCAACATAAAAGATTGAATGTTCTCACAGTTCCTGAGCCAGTAAATGAAAACAGAGTAATTCTATTCTCTTTCTCTCAGCAGAGTCTGATGGAACAGCAAAGCTGATGATTTTGATCCTGGGAGCTCTGACTGTTCTCCTCTTAATGGTCATCATTGGTCTGGTTGTTAAAATCATGAAACTACAGAAAGGTACTTCCTGAAAGTTCCTCTTTCTATTTTTGTGTTCTTTTTTATTTTTTCAGTACTTCTATAAAATTGTGTGAATATGTTGAAAGGAAAAGGTTTGCTGAATCAGAGTAAGAGCAAAGTATTGATGAATAATGATTGTCAGTGACCTGATTGGATGTTTTGTCTCTTTCATTCAGCTGCCAATGAAGAACAGAATCCACAACAGCCTGAGGTGAATCAACTTGTATCATTTACTTTTATTTGTTTTATCATTTTAAATTCAAGTCCAGTCATTATTTCGTTCAAGATAAGGGAGTGTAAATATTCTCTTTGACAGAACCGGGCCTCTGAAGAGCTGAACTACGCAGCTGTGGCTTTCCGTCCAAAAACAAGAAAAACAAGAGAAGTGGAGTCCAATGTTGTGTATGCTTCTACTAGATAGACTCAGGATGAAACCAGAGAAGTGGTTCAGAATAACACTGATTCTTTCTCATATGACCATATGATAGAGCATCAGAATATGACCATCACTTTGTCAACAGAAGGACAAAAGATGTGCAGTGTGTCTATGTCTGTCTATGCTGGTATGGGGAATACAATTCAAGAGATAAAGCAGCAATCCAGTTCTACATTTGACTTTTAAAAAAATTAACTACTCAATTTTCTTTTTTCTTTCCTTTCACTGCTTGTCTCTATTAAACTCTGACACGGTTTCATCGGTAGTTCCACTTCCCCTCAGATAATACAAAGCAGCATAAGTCACAGGGAGGCTGTTTCTGTTAATGTCATGCACCTCGTTGGAAAGTACTGCTTGCTGCATTACTTGTAAGAAAGGTGCTATAATATTTCGAGACACGTGGTTCAACCCAACACAGTGTTGGCTGTATTTGGAGTACCGGGAGAGGACCGTCCTCTTACAGGACCCCTTCTCTCGGTAGCAAGATTCATAACCCTTCTAGCACCCACATTGATTCTATTGAACTGGAAACAGACACCACCTCCCACTTTCACTATGTTGATCAAAGACATTATGCAGCACCTTAGCTCTGAGAACTACCTGAGGTCTGATGTCAATACGTATGTGGAGCAGCTTTGTACTTATTATCTAATCTGATTATCTACAGTACAGAGGGCTATTTCACAAAACCAAGATAAGGGATTAAGCCGGGATTTCCCAGTTATCCTGGCTCAATTTAGCCTTGATTCGGTTTTACAAAAGCAGAGGTACCTAAATTACCATGGAGATTTATTCTGTACAGCTAGCCTGCTCCTGACCAGGCTAACAGGCAGGATTTATTAATCCTCGAGTCTTTTCTGTTCACTCAGCAGTGGTTTTCCCTTATTGTTATCAGCCTGCATTAAAATAAAATAGGTGCATATTGCTGTTCATCCAAGTACTGTTATTATTTAAAGTTGTGACCATTATTTTTTATAATTATTCATGTGACATTGTTACTGTTATATTGCTGTTCATATAGTTGTTTGAAGTTTGGTGTATTACGGCAGTTGTTGAGATATTTAGAAAAGGCTGATAAAGTTGCCAAATGTGTTTTAAATGAAGTCTGTTACTAAGGGCACTATATATAAAGTGCTTTACATGTGTGTTTCAATAGTGGACCAATGCACCTTAAATTATTTTAGTTGTATAATTTGGGATGATTGTACAATTTTAAGAACCTATCGTAATTTTAAAATTTAACAAAAATTATAGACTTAGTTCACTAGACCAGTAACTATCTAGTGTTGTAGGCTACTGTACATTCATGTTACAGGGAGAGGACACCTCAATGGTTTTTGACCTTATATTTTGCTGTGGGTAAATAACTGATGCATATACTCTGTTACATTCATGTTTACAATGTGTATGAAATAGATTTTAGAGTCCAATTTCTTCAGTGTCTTTCTTTTCTATGTCCATATATATGAGGGAACAAAGCATATAATATGTAAAGAAGGAACCTCGTCCTCTATAAAAAAATAAATGAATAAATAAAAACACATGAGAAAAAGTGTGGCAGATAGCGGCCCGACTGAATGATAGTCCAAAAATATACATTTACAAACTACTGCTCTTAACTGAAACCATTCAATGCGTCATTTGCAAAAATGAACATTTGTACACTTTGCTTTAAAAGTGAGCAGTGAACGTTAATATGACTTAAGTAATTTATATTTTAGCCCATGAGAGAGACAGAGGAAGAAACCGAGTGAAAGATATTTATACATCATATTCTAGCATTGTAGAAAATTGATCTTCATGGTAAATTTCCTGAGTAACATTATCTTCTGCTTACCTTTAAGGCAAAGAGTACAATGGTTAATTTGTGCAAATGATTAGTAGCCTAATCCTTCAATGGTATGATTATGACGGTTTCAATTCAGAGCAGTCATCAGTTAATGTATATTTTTTGGCTACATACGACCAGTCGGTCCGTGATCGACGCAAGCGCATTTCTCGGCTGTTTCATTACAGCGGTCATGTTTCTTTTTTTTAGAAATAATGTGTTTCATATTATCATACTTCCACAAGAAGCTGCTGCTCACTCTGTATAAAGTATGAACAATGCGTATTCTCCATTTTAGCCTCAGTAAATCTGTTATCGACCTTGCGGTCTGTTAAGGAAAGCCGTGAACCCGCATCTATCCAAATTACTTCAGCCTGGCTCGACCTATTTGCTCCTCCTCAGCCTGGCTTGGCCTTCGTGAAATGCACCAAGCCAGGCTGCACAGATTAGACTAGGTCAAGCCTCGCTTTATCGGTTATCCTGGATTTTTAATTCTGCTTTTGTGAAACAACCCCCAGGTTGTGTTTGTGTCTGTGTATGTTAAAGGGGTGATAGAATGCAAAACCGATTTTACCCTGTCATAGTTGAATAACAACAGTTCGGTGGGTAAATAGGACATACATAGAAGCTCAAAATCCCATTGACACCCTTTTACTATGAAAATTTCATATTTTGAAACTGCCGCTGAAAACGGGCGAATCCCAACAAAGCTGGAAGTTGACGTCAACCTCCCAAAACCGGAACCTTTGTCAGCCCCATGGGTGTATTAAGAGAACGGTCACGCTTCAACATTTACATAGGCTACACAACTGACCTGAGATCAGTTAGTCTTCTGAATCTAGGTCGCGGAGATCTCAGAAAAATGTATACATTGTTCATATGCTATTTTACCATTAAATTCACTTCTGAGAATTTTTTATGCGAGAAATCAACTACTTAGAGGTCAAATATGGGCGGTTTTACGAAAACTGATGTCTAATTCAAATTTTGTCCGACTGTGTCGGACTTCAGAGGCTGGTGCTGCCTGTGTTGCTGCCTGCGCCGCCTGGCCTGCCTTCCTCCACAGACCCGGTGTAACACCGGCTTGCTGTGAGCCCGATTGAGCTCCGGCACGGCTGCTGCAGCCCACAGCACCTCATACCCGCGCAAAGTCACCGTTTGGGCTGGTGGACTACTACCAAACGCCGCTGCTCTGACAGAGCTCCAGGGCCTGCCACTCCCTCTTCCTGCTAGCTAGCTAAATGCCCGGTGTATGTGAGTTAGCGCCGGTCAGCGAGAGCTTATACGCCAGCATTCTCTTACCACAGATTCTAGTTAATCTTATAATGTGTGTAATTATAATGATTACAAACGATTGGGAAAATAAACGCCGCTTGTCCATAAGTCTCATTGATAGAGCCTGCGGCTGGATGGAGCTCTATCAATGAGAGCTAGCTAGCCTCCTCTTAGAATTCCTCTGGAATTCACAAATATTCATTAACTTGAAATCGGACACCGATTATAGTTAGAAATATAGTTAGATGTTGTATAAGTGGCGTGACGAAATTCAAACTGTAAATATACTCGAATTACGACCAAAAATGAAGCTAACTAGCCGCAATCTGTACACATAGGATTGAAGGGACAGTCGCAGCTAACGAAACCCTTACAGCTCACAAATATTCATTAACTTGAAATCGGACACCGTTGTTAGCTTTATAAAACATATAGTTATATGTTGTATAAGTGGCGTGACGAAATTCAAACTGTAAATATACTCGAATTACGACCAAAAATAAGCTAACTAGCGGCAATCTGTACACATAGGATTGAAGGGACAGTCGCTAACTAACGAAACCCTTACAGCTCACAAATATTCATTAACTTGAAATCGGACACCGTTGTTAGCTTTATAAAACATATAGTTATATGTTGTATAAGTGGCGTGTCGAAATTCAAACTGTAAATATACTCGAATTACGACCAAAAATGAAGCTAACTAGCCGCAATCTGTACACATAGGATTGAAGGGACGGTCGCGGTCATAGCAGAAACCCTTACAGCTCACAAATATTCATTAACTTGAAATCGGACACAGTTGTTAGCTTTATAAAACATATAGTTAGATGTTGTATAAGTTAGGCGGAAAAATTCAAACTGTAAATATACTCAAATTACGACCAAAAATGAAGCTAACTAGCCGCAAATCTGTACACATAGGATTGCAGGGACAGTCGGGGCTAACGAAACCCGTACAGCTCACAAATATTCATTAACTTGAAATCGGACACCGTTGTTAGCTTTATAAAACATATAGTTATATGTTGTATAGCTAAGTGGCGTGACATGTGTGTAACATTTGGTAAGAGATTGCTGGTGTAACAAGCTCGCTGACCGCGCTCACACACGGGCCATTTAGCTAGCAGGAAGAGAGGAGATGCAGGCCCTGGCGCTTTGTCAGGCGGCAGGCCGTTTCAGTAGTAGTCCACCAGCCCAAACGGTGACTTTGCGCGGGTATGAGGTGCTGTGGGCTGTGGAGGAAGGCAGGCCAGGCGTCGAGCCTAACACGAGCAGCTGAACTCCGACACAGTTTTACCAAATTTGCAATTAGCCATCCATTTTCGGTAAACGGCCCATATTTGAGCTTTATATCGTTGATTTCCGCATAAAAAGTCTCAGAAGTGAATTTGGTAAGGAAACATTGCAGTGTCTGGAATATGAGATTCTGTCGCGTTTCTAATGTATGTGTATTGGAGTTCGCTCAACCAATCAGCACACGACCTCTAATGCGTGTGTATGGCGAGTCGCTCAACCAATCAGCGGCGTCTCTATGTGTGTGTAATGCGGGGCTAAGGCTCAACCAAGCAGCCGCAGCTCATCTAAATATTCATGACCATACCATATTTGGAAGAAAAGCTCTTGTTACAAATAGGGCCAAAACACAGGGATGTAAGGGCCAATAAAATATCAACCAGGCCATTTTCAGCCCAACTAATGTTACATACCCCATTAGGAGACCATAAGGAACAGTGTGAAATACCCTATATAATCATTCTATCACCCCTTTAATGTTTTTGTAACACTATTTCTGTAATATTTTATAGAATTTGTATGCAATGTTTGCTTTCTAAAATACCAATAAATAGACATTTACAAAAAAGGAAGGTGAAATACAAATGGTATTTATAAAACGTATTGTTATTATAGTATTACTGCTTCATACAAATCATCATTAATACATAATTTCAATGAGGCTTGGTAATCGGCTGCATGAGATTCTGATTTAAAGATGAAGAGTTTAACTTCTGAGCGCAAACAATTATCTCTAATTCTACCATCAGTTGCATAACAAGTGCAACGTATGCTGATGTTGCTATTAGATAAGACACTTTGCTACCTGCAGGCAGTGAATGCTATTTTCTTTCATTGTTTTCTTTTCATTGGAAGTCCTCAGTACTGTAAAAAAATCTCATATTTTAATAAAGATTCTAAACTTAGCACAAAAGTAAGGAAATGTGTGTTTGGTATATTATTTCTCTGTGGTAACAATGTTTTTTGGCAATAAATCTTATACCATTGTATAAGATTTCCTTTCAAATGGTGCCCCATTTGTAAGGAACATGCATTTATGGGATGAGCAGCAGGATTACATGGGTTATGTGGGGTTGCCCATGAAAAATTTGCCAAATCTTCTGCCATTGCCCTTCACCGTCCGGGCCCATTTGCTCTGGTGTTGTCAACATGCACTGGAACATGTGCAGGAACGTGTTATGTTCAGTGATGAGTCCAGATTCGCCTACGACCAATTGGTATAGTCAAAGTGTGGAGAAGACGCAGAGAACGCTTATGCTGATTGCTGCACGAGTAACACCTTTTGGGGAGGGCAGTGTGATGGTGGGGTGCATCTCCCTCCCTGGAAAAACAAGGCTTGTCATCATTGGAGGCAATCTCAATGCAGAGAGATATAAAGATGAGATTCTGCAACCAGTGGCAATCCCATATCTCCACAGTCTGGGACAGAACTCTATCCTCCAAGATGAAACCGCTCACCCCCAGCAGCGGACGGGTTTATCAGAGACTCCAGAATGTGGGAGTGGAGAGATGGAATGGCCTGCCCAGCAGTCCTGACCTCAACCCCATTGAACACTTCTGGGATCAGCTTGGGCATGCGGTTCATGCCAGGAGTGACCAACACAACCACGTTGGCTGACTTGCGACAAATGCTGGATGAAGATTGGAATGCCGTCCCACAGCAGTGTGTGACCAGGCTGGTGACCAGCATGAGGAGGAGGTGCCAGGCTGTTGTGGCTGTGTATGGTTCTTCCACACGCTACTGAGGCTCTCTCTTTGTGAAATTAATAAATTGTTAAATTGCCAATATGTCTTGTTCCAATACACCTACAATGGACACAATACAAAGCATAAAAAGGAGCACAAAACAACAGTCTGTGACACCAACAAAAGAACGGTCCGTCCATCACCAAAACCAAACGATCGATCAACAATGCAATGACAACAACGGGCCCGGCCCCATGTCGGCAGCCAGCGACGCAGATCGCTGACATCCTGGTGCCGGAATACCCCACAGGAAACACCGCCACACTCCACACCGCCTAACGCAGCTGCCAGCACACCAACCACTGCATCCAATCCAGCCAACAGCCAACAGCAACGCAGTGCCCCTCACCGCGAGCGACACGGCAAACGAGGAACCGAAACCCCCGGCCCCACTCGGCCCCTACCCATCATCCACGCCGGCACCCAACCCCATCCCCACACATACCGGGTGCACCCGAGCACCCCGGGCCATCACGCAGGTACCCCACAAGGGGCAGGCCCCTGGACGATAGGAACCCCGGGATCGGCGGCGCCCTGCTGCCCCACGGCCCCCGGGCCCAGAACCCGCAGCCCCCCGCCAACACCCTGTAGGCAAGGCCACCCAGCACAGGCCAGATGCCCGCATCCCCCAACCCCCCGCAGCCCTCCCTTCCCAGCGCAGCCGCAGCACCCCACACACACACCCCCGCCACCCCCAAAGGAAAGGGACAGCAGTCCCACAACAGCTGCAACAGCCCCCTAACCCCAGGGGGTCAACAGATGCACCCAGCCCCTATGAGCCACCCACTGACCGCGCATGAAACCCAGAGCAGCGAGGGCCAAAAAAACCCACCCTGACTAAGTGATAGAGTTGATCAGGCGAGGGACCAGAATGACTAGAATTTTGTCAATTAATTTTTTTGAAAGAGCTTTACCTTGGTAACAGCTTTACTTCTCTGCAGCCTCAGTAAGTACTGATACTTGGTTATTGTCAACACTTTTGGTTATTGTGTGTTATGCTTTTAAAAGATGCTTAACCAGAAGATATCTTGTCAGGAAAGAGAACATGTATCCTTCCTGCAAGTTGAGAAAATGGTAAGTTAAAACAAATATAACCACTGTAGGATGCAGCAATTTGAGTTATGTTAATGAGCATTTGTCATAAAATGTGCACTATGTCCCAATTATTTCAAAGTTTTAATTTAACAACAAATTTTGTTTGAAAACCTATTGATTATTTTCACAAAATAGTTCTCCGAAAAGGGTTTCTGTAAACAGTTTGCGCTAAAATAGGCTATGCAGTTTATGAATCCGTCTTCATTTCAGATGCCACAATGTTCAGTTTGAAAAGATCTTCATGACTTTTTGAGAGGCATTTGCATAAAGCCTGGATTAAATTTTATGCAAATGAGGAGTGGGCAACTCAACCCACTTCTTCAAAGTCCCTGCTGACGTTGCACGTTGTTTTGTATTGATATTACACAAACCCTTCATGAAAAAGTGTTGTGGTAATACTCTGTAATAAAGTGGTGGGCCAATTCGACTGACCAATCACCACATCACTCTATTAAAAACACATCCCCTGTGAAGTTTTCACTTAAAAGCTACATTGTGTCAAGAATTATTCACCATCTAAGCGTGTTGAGATCATATCGCAATCAATCATCTCTCGCCACGCAGTATTGCAGCTACGTGTCTTTCCACGCTTCAAAAGTGAAGGTGTACAAAAGGCCAGTCTATCAGCCATCATTGTTGGAGTTCATGTTTCGTTTCTTAATACAATCATGAGTTCGGCGAGAGTGGTGCTGACACCACGAGCGGTATGATGGCACGCTAGCCACTCCGTACGGAAAGGAGAGAGAGCAAAAGGAGCTGCAGCGGTCCAGAGGATAATTAACTAGTTGGGATTTGGTGTGTCTTCCGAAAGCAGGCCAATGTTCACTCTTTTTCCGGGTCTGTTGCTCTTTCAATATCAGTTTCTTTTCTGCAGGAGAAGAACAATTTGGATTTTGAATACGTGTGGTCCTCCATGTTTCCTTCTTCAAACTCGGTCGGCCCGGTTTTATGATACCACCAGCAACAGCCGTGAGCTCAAAACGCCAAAGGCGGAGCAGTATAGCCTGTGGCGTCCCTTTACCGAACTTAACGGTGGTGACCCGATTCGACATGTGACCAGCCAGATGTCACTGTATTTTTGTACAATATCATACAAACCGTTGATGAGGCCCATTGAAAAATTGATTACCTGATTGGCTTCAAAGAGATCCATCCCTGGATCGGATAAAATAAAAACAAAAAGATGACTTCTGTCACTGCTACTGCAGAATATAACGAGACATATCGCTTTGCTTTAGATGTTTAGAATGCATGAATTTGTTCATACCTGTGGGATCTTTTCTTGTGGTTTTGCAAAGTGTCCATACAAGCACAAGTGTCCCAATCCCAAGAGCGGTGTTTGACAGCATCAGTGCAATAACAGGGTTGGACTCAAATCAACTGTTTGGTCGAGAGAACAGCGTCTCCTTTGAAACATATGAAATTAACAACGGTATTCAATAATAGCCTCTATAAATGAAAACATAGAAACTTTGAACCACAAATCTTACTTTCTTAAATGACAACATTCATAAAACCGGTGCTGGATATGAAACATACATTTTTTATTTAACTTCTAACACGAGAGAATATTTCTCGAACCTGGTCATAAGTAAGCTAAAACTTGAAAAGCTTATTAGCTTTAGGACAGCCAGTAGCAATTATTGCCTGCTGGTACTGAGATTTTAATTAATTTGATCTATACAATATCAGGAAATGGTGACAAATGTTTAGTATGTTTGCTTGGAAAAGGACCAACAATGAATCGATTATCAAAATAGTTGCTCATTATATTTCTGTCGATCAATTGAAGGAATCGTTCTTCCTTTCAGATCTAGCTGGCTTTGGACTTAATTTGGGGTTTTACAGCATTGTTCAATATGGACCTAACATTTTCTCTTGGACTAATTGTCCAAGAATTTGGACTAAAACGCTACATGTATAGTAGGGGTGTTGAAATTAAATTAATTAATCGAAACCAAATTTGTTAGACCAGTGAAGATTCACACTCCTAATTTATATTGACGGTTCCTGTCTTACTGTGAACAATAATCCTGGTCCCGTTTCCAAACAGCGTCTGTCCACATGAAGTCAGGACACAGTAGAAGGTTCCAGCATCATCAGAGCTGAGGTTCCTCAGGAGAAGCTCGTACACACAGCTAGTCTCTCCACTCTCAGTCCTCCGGCAGCTCTTATTTCCAGAGTAGTAGATCATTTGCGGAGCAGAGTGATGAGAGTTTTTCAGCCACGTGACACTAATGTGTTCTGCTGCACAGCGGCCAGTGTGAACAGAAACAGCTGAGAGTCACAGAGTCTCCTGGCTGGACGGGTTCAGACTCCCGCTGCTGGACGCCAGAGTCACTGATCGGGTTCGTACCTTGGGGAAGAAATCAAAGAACCATTTAGCTCACATTCAGCCAGTGGTGGAAGACGTATTCAGATCCTTTACTTAAGTAAAAGTACTAATGTAAATGTTGCTGTTGTAAAACTATGTGACATCAGGAAAATGTTATTAAGGTATTAAAAGTAAAAGTACTCAATGCAGAAAAATCCTCACATTTTAGAAACTTTACAGATAGAGTAGGTATAGACCACTATCATTTACAAAGACTCAACAATTCCCCACGAGTAAGCATTTTGTGCGAGGAAAAACTTCCTGTTTCAATTTGTAAAGTAACTAAAGCTTTCAAATGAATGTAGTGGAGTAAAAAGTACATTATTTCCCTCTGAAATGTAGTGGAGTAGCAGTAGAAAGTGGCATGAAAAGGAAGGACTCAAATAAAGTACAAGGACTTCAGTGAATGTACTGAGTTACATTCCACCACTGCATTCAGCTAAACTTATCAAAAAATGTTTTAATCTTAAACTGTGGAGAATAAATACCTGTTATCATCAAAAACGTTCCTTGTCCAAACTGAATGTCTCTTAAGTCCATCACTCCACAGTAATATGTGCCAACGTCTTGCCACGTTGTCCTCGGGATAGTCAGAAAACTGCTGATGTGGTCCGATTGGACTTCATAACGGTGTGATTTCTCTTTAAATATTGTCAGATTATATAAAGTATCCGTGGAGGCCAGCAGCTGAAGTCTCCTCTCAGTGTTTAGTGTGTACCACACCCTGGTTCTTGCAGCGCTTTTAATGTTACATGTAAAAGTAACTGTGTGTCCTAGCTCTACTGCTTGGAAAGTATCCGGCTGAGAGACGTCAAGCCGTGCTTCACCTGAAAGATACAGAAAAGAAACTCAAAGTCACTTTGATGTATGGAAATCCTCATTAGAAAAAGACCCAACAGGTGGAATTTGAGTTACTTACACACAGACCAGAGCAGGGAAATATGTAGAAGGCACACGGTCATCTTCTCAGCTTGCATCCCCATCCTTCACACATCAGGTCTGACAAAGTACCAGCAGTGTCAACACTCTCACCATGCAGGAACATACGCTGCTGACTGTTGTCTGATTGGTTCAATAGATTCATCTACATTCACCTGATTGGCTGCTTGGGAAATCAAATAAGGTTGGTCACAAAGCAGCGGTAAAAGCTCCACTAGACATTAGATTCATGTCATCAATATAGCAGTAACCATTCATATTTTTTTATTTTAGTGTCATCTTTAGCTGTGCTCAAAATCAAAATGTAATCTATCTGTCTGTTTACTGTATCTATCTATCTCCATTCGTATCCATAAACGAGGAAAGGTAATCCATACAATTTAAGTGACAAAATTAGGAAATACAATAATATTAAATAAGAGAAAACAGTTGCTTTGCCCCAGTGCTGTTGCTGTAGTAAGTTCAGCTGCTTTTCTTCTCATATGTCCTGAAACAGGAAGAACAGAAGGTTACTATACAACCACATCCTTTTCATACTACATCTATTTAAAAAAAAAAGCACCTGTCCATCATCAGTCTACTTGAAAAGTCTGTCTCTGTGAGACATCTTTACAGATCTGGATAGACATGAGGATAATGACTGTAACAACTGTGGCAGCAGCATTAGGCTTCAGATTTTCTCCAGCAGTAATCATGACATACCAAGTTATATGTCTAATACCTGGATCGATTCGGGTATTAGACATTTTTACACACAGACCTGAGACCTGTGGTAGTGAAACAAGACTAGACTAGTAGACTATAATTTAGTCCCAGTCTGACTCAGGTCCTGGATCAAGTCTTCCTTAAAACTGATTGGACCTGTGTACCAAGGGCGATTCCAGAATTGTTTTTAAAATTGGGGTGGCACAGTGGGGACCAATAATCAGTCATATTTAAGGTGGGGGTGCGGCCCCCTAGTATCCACCCTGCTGTGCAGACATCTAGCTGGTCCCCCTGCTGCTTACAGTAATCGTGATGTTCCTTATTATTTTGTCATGGACTGGAGATAATTGTAAGTGTTACTGGTCTGGCCTGCAGTCCAAAGATGGAGAACGTAGATCAAATGTAGCAGATATTCTCTCTAACTGTTGAGGGATTCAGAAGGGAAATGTTACTGTAAAAACTTAGAAAGTTGGAGTCCTTTAGTAGCTGTATGGTTACCAAGCCACAGTTTGATTCAAGCCGGGGACCTTTGTTGCATGTCACATCCATCTCTGCCCTTGTTTCCTGCCTACGTCTGCACTACTGTCAACTAAAGGCAATAAATAAACCACTGTCTTATCTTGGGAAAGGTCCTTGTGACCGAAACAACCAAATATACAATGCAGAGGTGACAAGTGTGTCAGGAAAAAAAAAGAATGTTCAAATGTGTCAGCAGCAGCTTCAAGCTGTATGCACAAGGTGCATTCAGACACAGTTTTGAGTGTGGGTCACCTGCACATTGGCAGTACGCAGAGCCATAAGACAATAAAAAGTAGAAGAAAATAGACTCAAAGTTTGAAATTACACTGTGGGTCACAGTTGGGTGTTGCTTAAGTAAAATGTGACCCAGCACGTGGCTTGTGTAGACGGCTGTAGTAGAAAGGGGAGAAAGAAAAAGTACGAAATAGCCCTTTTCAACCTTAACAGGAAATGAAGGTGGGGAAAGTGATTAATGAGACACACCTGTGAGCTGGGGGAAGCATGGAGGAGAACAGACAGAGGAATGAGAGTGGCAAAAGAATGAAATCACTAAAAGTTGAATCCAGTTTTGGATATTTTTTCTGAAAAAAAGAAGAAGAAAAGGAAAAACAATGACATAGTTTATAAATGGAGTGGCAGATATTCCAAGAACCGGCTGGATTTACCAGACTTTTCCTGGGCAACAATGTGGTGCTGGAAGTGTGCTGATCCTTTGAAGCGGGTTTGGATGAAATCTCCAGATGGGATCGTGGACTTCCTTGATTCGGTTGGACCTACCCAAGTCAAGATAAGTCTCATCTCTTGCAACTTTCTTGGCTTCTCATATTCTACTGCCTCTTCTGTTAATGTGCATTAGCCCTCATGTTCTGCCAACGCCAAATTCCATCTGTGTTTACACTGCTCCTCAACCTGATCTTTTCCTTTTTGGACTGACCTAATCTGAACTGCGTTATTTTCTGAACATTTCCATCATGTTATATTATGTCAGGGCAGGAGACAACATGATCACATTATGGAGCAGGGCTTGTGTTCTAACTATTATAGAGTATTTTCATATTGCATAAATTGTTTAAGTATGCGTCTATGAAACCGTCTCGGAAAGCAAGGTGTGTGTGTGTGTGTGTGTGTGTGTGTGTGTGTGTGTGTGTGTGTGTGTGTGTGTCCACCGTTCATCCAATCTACTTTATACTTGGAGGGTATATTGCTGGGTACCCAAAGGAACTTGTTGTTTGGAATTTGGAGCAGTTTGGACAGCGTTGAATATTAATAAATATGAATGAAACTAAGTGATGGCACAAGAAGCTTGCAGCTTTAAGCTGCAGGGGCATTTACTTAAAGGCTGTTCAAGGTGAAGCTTTCAAGTCTAATAGAATATTTGAAAATGTAATATTTTCTGAGTAAAATCTGTAAATCAATGTAACCAGTAACATTTCTCTGCCAGGTAAACTTACATAGTAGTAAAATGTTCTCTTCTAAAGTACAAGTACAAAGTAAGTCATTAGTAGTACAGTGCATTGACTCAAATACTGTACTTAAGTACAAATGTTGAGGTACTTTACTCAACTTTTCTTTTCAAACCACTTTCTACTTCTACTGCGCTACATTTCAGAGATAAATATTGTACTTTTGACTCCACTACATTAACCTGACAGCTTTAGTTACTTTACAAATTAGGATTTTGCACACAAAACACATGTAGTTTATAAAATCTTATGAATTAAACTACCCAACAATATAACAGCCTACAAGTCCAGCTGAAATAATTAGCTGATTAAACACAGAACAGTTTGGATTGTTTCCAGTTTCTAAAATGGGAGGATTTTTCTGCATTGAGTACTTTAGGTACATTTTCCTGATGATACTCACATACTTTTACTTAAGTAACATTTTCAATGCAGGACTTTTACTTGTATCAAAGTATTTTTTACAGTGTGGTATTAGTACTTTTTACATAAGTAAAGGATCTGAGTAGGTGAGTTGCATATTACGTGCTATGAGCGCCTTGTGTGAGTTATTTCAGGGTACAGTGGATCTGGAGAAAGCTGCAAGCAGCAATACAGGAGGCCAAGCAATCGGCCGGGGCACTGCACTAGTGGAGCAAACACACCTTAGTCTATACTGTAGGTGCGAACTGAGAAGTACTGATGTAAAGACATCCTGCCTGAAACCGCACAGACGCCTGACATCTCTCTTTACCGTTACCTGCAGAGAGCTTCTTATATCTCTGGGGTTTGTGGCAGCATGTACGAAAAAAACAACAACCTACAAAGAATGTTCTGTGGTAACTTTGGCCTTCTGTATGTACTGGACATGTGATGTCAAAGGTGCAGGGCTGGTTAGAATAATGGAAAGTCTCAGAGTAGCTAAGCCAAGCAGCACAGCAGAGGTGTGAGTGTAGTTCTTTCAAGTTGTGCAACAAGTGGTATGACAGTGGAAATCAGTGAATCTCTCCGGCAGTCAGAAGACAAGTGTTTTATTTTCATTTTTTTCAGTGGAAGAGCTGAGCTTTTTCAAGGCAAGGCTTTATAATTATTTAATTTGCTGAAATCATAAGCTTTAAAGTTTCGGGAAAATTCAAATGACCCTTTTGTCAAATGTCTTGGTACACAGAAACAAAGTACAGACACGTGTCCAGCTCTACTGCTTTACACTGGATTACACGCATTCAGTCATGGTGCTGTCCCTCTGTCTTCTTGATGTGTTGCCGCTGTGATCCCTTAAAGCGCGTAATGAAGGTTGTCTGCGTCTTCGCGTAACTGGTGACAAAATATAAAATGGTTCATCACTATTATTAAAGATACAGCCCAAGAGGGATGTGAAACACGGCAGGTGTCATGAATGGATAGAAAATGATACTTACCGCTATGTTGGGAGTAGAAGTCGCTGAAAATGTGACATTACATTCTGGTTGTGATACACAAAATGAAAGCCATGTTATTTAAATGAAATATGCACTCCAATACTTGCAGTCAGATTTAAAGAGTAACAGTTACCTGTACATTGGCAGCTTCTTTTGTTCACCTTGTACACTGAGAAAGCCAGCAAAACACTCAGGATGGTGGTGAATGCTAAAGCTGCACTCAATAAATAAACCCAGACAGGAGAGTCCACCTCATCTGTAGAGAGACGGACACCAGGAGATATTAGAGCTTTTAGATGTCTTCTCAAAGTTGACTATAGGATAGGTGTGTATTTTTTTTCAATTATGTCTTATATACATAACCATGCTGCCATTCCCATTTGTACATTGAAAAGTTATTGGTTATTTTTCCTCCTAGTGTGCTAGCCACAAAGAGATCTCTTCAGTCATTTTGATGTAATGAATAGTGGACAGAAACACTTCAGCAGTGCGACTTAGACAAAACAAAGTGGGTATCTTCCAAATACAATACTTGATGCCGACATGCCGATTGAAATACATATTGGACAGTTTACCTCCAGTGAAGAATCCTTCAGGTACAAAATCCCTTGTTTATCTTCCAATATTAATTGTTTTAGTAAAAAAATCCCATCTTTGGGTTTCCATGGAAATTATTTCCATGCTGAGCTGTGGCGAAGAGATACTTGCTAGAGAAGTGTAGGCATGTTGGATGCAAAACACCAGCAATATTCTTTTCATGCAATGCCACTTGATCAGGCTAACTCAGAATGCTGAAGCCTCATGATGGCTTGGGCTAAACTTTGGAATATGTGCACGAAACAAGGACTGTAGATTTTGTCCCCTATCTCCCACTGTGGAGTAGCACTAAGGAACCGCTTCATGGTCAGTAAAGACATGAAGACAGTATAATGATTACAGTGAGCAGTAATTCCCAATGCCTGCATTTGAGTATTGTAAGAAAGACTTAAAAAATACACTTAGAAAGTTACTAACCTTCTAAGTCCAGCTTGGTCCCGTCTCCAAACAGAATGTATCCACATGAGGCAACAGCACAGTAGTAAGTCTCATGAGAAAGATTCAGACTCTTCATCGGCAGGTTGTAGACACAGGTGTGTGTTTGTGTGTTGGGTTTCCTCTCACACTGATCAGTCCTGCCTCCATGGGTGTAAATGAGTCCTGGCTGAGATTCTTCAGAGTTCTTGAACCAGTAAACACTGTGTTCTCCATTACAGGTCCCAGTGTGTACTGTACAGTTGAGAGTCACAGAGCCTCCTGGCTGGATGCTCTCAGATGAAGACTGATGGACCGTAGCTGGGACGTTTAAACCTGAACCTTTTACGTTGACTGTAGTACCCTCACAAAATTCAAAGTCATATAAGTTGCTCCCAACGCAGTAGTAAGTCGCTGAGTCTGAAATTTGCAGATCTGAAACCTTCAAGTGATATTTATCCTTTACTTTGGTCAGTGAGAAGCGTGGATTGTTGTTGAATTCATCTTGAAAGGTTCCATCATCATTATGCCTATAGAACGTAGACATCAGCTTTGGTTTCTGTCCCAGAGTTTGCTTATACCAGTGATACATCACTGCCATTGCATCATCGTCACAGACGCATGGCAAAGTCACACTTTCCCCAGCATTAGGTGAGTAAAAATGTAATGAAGACGGTTTGGAAGTTGTCATGTGAGCTGAGGAGAAAATGAGACAAAGCAAATACACAAGTTCATTTGAAATGTAATGCTAGTATGCTGTTGTGATCTGTATTACAGAATGCATGGAAACATATGGTTATAGTTTAAAGTAAACCACAGGCAATAGAAAAACAACTTACCCATATTTGCCCACGAACAGACATGTGAAATACAAAGCAAAGTTCGGAGGTGTCATCGTGCTTCAAATGCTGTGCGGAATGACTTGAACTCTGTACGTTCTCCACTCTTCACAGAGAAGGCTGTGTTTGATTGGCCAATCAGATTGGGAAACAGTGAACACAAGTTCATTGGCCCCCCCACATTGGCAATGGTGTTCTCATCCACAACAACAGTAATGACAACATGATGCTTGAACCTGACCTTGATCATTGAAACATAAATCACATATTGTGTATATACAATGAGGCCCATGTCTACTAACATTTAAAGATATTGTGACTGATTTACTGCATGTGGGCAAAATACTAACTGTTGTAACTGCTTATCATTGCTTATTGGGAACTACTTGCCACATAAACATAGGCATACAGCATTGGAGGGAACAATTTTCAAGTTATTCAAGAACATTTACCCCAATTTCAAATGTTATTCCTCTGACATTCTGCTGTTTGATTCACAGTTAGTGGCTTTTTCCATGGTCCAAACACAAAGTCAGTAATCACTGGTGTTGGAAGAGACCATTTAGCATCAAATGTAAGGCTTACCGGTCATTTACAACTAGAACTAGACGATGACTGTTCAATATTCTACATTGGGGTCTACTAAAAATGTACAGCATGCAGGGTTTGACATGTGAAAGTGTGTTCACATAGATAGGTACATACTAGTGATGCACGGGTCAGAGTTCTTTAACACCCGCACTCACCCAACCCGTTATGAGATCCAATCCACACTGCCCAACCCGTCAGAAAAAGGATCACTTTTGTGATTTGGCAACATATAGTTGAAAATGTAAAATCCGCAAAAAAAATAAATCAAAACTGACAAAAAAGAAAGAAATAAATGTATAAAATAATAAACTAAGCAATGTACATAAAGGTGCATAATGTTCATCCCAACTTGTTTGCAATGTCTTCCTTGGTGACTATGTAAGTAACCACACAGAGACATTGCTGATTGGCTGACCGTTGACAGTTAAGGAAGTACGCTACACATATGTGTGAACTCCTGCAGGCCATGAATTAAGGAAAGCTTCACTCTCAGGGGGAGTACAAGTTAACATAAGATGCTACTCTGCTATTTTACTTCCCATTGCATCATTGCAGCGTTAACCACTCCCTCTTTTCTTTGTGTGATTATCTGCATTTAAGACATGAGTCTCATTTCACACAGCTGAATGCTCGTTTGCTCTCGGCTTCTGTCTGAGCCGCTGCACGCTGTGGCCCGCTGGCCACAGGCCGCTCTTCCTGTGTTCAAGTATAGGACTGAAGTTTCCACCAGCGGAAACCTGTTCTCACTAGTTCAAACATGATGCACCACAGGAGTCAGAACAACAGTCAAATGCAGAGAGCTGGCAACTTTAAAGGTTGCACCCTCCGCTTAAGGGTATAAATAGACCAGAGGGGATTTCTGAGCATGTTCTACCTGTGTCTGCAATGCTGTGTATTACAGTTTGTTTGCTTTTCTTTTGGCACACACTCAATTCCTTTTGCAGCCTAGACTGCACGTTTGACACCAAAGTGTCCAGCTGAACCTCTTTTTTTCTTCACATACAGTACTGTAGTTTGATTCTTTTGTGTTGTAAGCTCTGCTCTTTCTGTTTGATGTCTTTTGAGAAGCTTCCAGTGGGTGAATGAAAGGCTCTCTAACTCCAGAGTAATGTCAAGCAATGTGACTTTGCAACTTCTCACTTACTTTATTCTGTTGCTAGCATAAATAGTAACTGTTTACTTTTGTCTTTCTTTAGACAAACTCGCCCCTGGTGACGTCCTCACTTATTCAGTGAAGCACTAATATTTAAAAAAAAGCTGTCACAGTCAGAATCAGATTTATTGGTATGACATATGTGTATACATACAAGGAATATGATTTTCGTTTGCTTTAAATGTACATAAAACATGAACAAAGCTGGACAAAGGTTCCCTTACATACAACAATGGCATTTGTAAGACTGTAGTGCAATAGAGCAGAGTGCAAGGGGTGCTGGAATAATCGAACATGTTCCCTTCTATCGTCTTTTGTCTACTTCTGTTTATACTATGCTATGCTACATTAAAGGGCCAGCTTGCTTAAATTACAATCACACATTCTTCCAGCCACCCCAACAGTATGCAATGTAGTTTGGGTTTTATCTGCTTGGACTTTAAATTACGCAGATATATAATTCATGGTGCTACCTATGTGAAGGGGAAATATCATTTTTTTTGTGTTGCTAAAAGCTTTGAAACATAAGTTTTGTTATTCCACAGATCTAGTTGTTCACAACTTTACAACAACTTTATTGGAACTGTTTTACTTTATGGAAAGTTTCATGGACGTGCTGATGGTTGATTAAAAAGTCATTGAAGCCCAAATAATTTTGTTTATTACAATACAGTACAGCATTCATTCCATATTCCTGCCTGACAAATTCGGCCTCTGCAATTGATTTAGTTATTTCTTCAGGGAAAGCATGCCCAACAATAAATGTTTACTGAATTATAACACTTTATTAATTACATGTCACAGAAGTATGTTATTGGATTTGGCACATTCAAGTCCTCAGTATTTAAATGTAGGATATTTTGAGCTGCAAAGATGTGAAGTGGCTGAGTCATAAGGGTCGCATGGCACAGGGGGCCTCGCTGCCCTGGGGGCCTCGCTGCCCCTGGGGGCCTCGCATCTCCCTGGTTTGCAATAATGCATTTTTTTTTTTTTGTACATTCAATAATTTTTTATGCCTGTTCTTGACTCGATGTGCTCTGACTTTATTTATCTTTTTCATTTAAGATGTAACAATGTTACCACGGTTAGATCAGGCGCCCAGCCAGAGTGCGAGCAGGGAGAAACAGCTACAGGAGAGCGCAACCGATTTTGCAAACATGATCGGGTGTTAAGAAAAAAACACATAAAAAACAATAACTTGCTAATGAGGGCAATATTTATTGGACATATTTAGCTACTCTGGTGAAACAAAACAAAACGTCCCGTGATCCTGTATCATAAGTGCTGCAAATCCAGCATGGTACGTCGGACGCTATATAAAGCTGTAGAAAGAACATGAAGTGACCTGTAGCTGGGCTGCCATTCCATAGATCAGACGGCTTATTATTTTGATCTAAATAGTCTGGAATCTCTCTTAACACCAGAATACAAACACAACTATCTTTGACAATGCCTTACATCTATTTTGGTACGTATTTCAGCACCATGGACAGTTCCACGGTACGTCCACATTTAACACAGCAAGGCACATGTGAACACACACACACACACACACACACACACACACACACACACACACACACACACACACACACACACACACAGAGGATATGACTATATAGCTGTTGTAATTAAGTGTCATCCCCGGGTGTGGGTTGACAGTGATTCTTGTGCATGCATGGTATATGTCAACAAGTAGGACCTCGCACGTTAAGTTCGCACAGGGCCTCGCACCACGCTTTGCACCCCACCTGCGCCGGCTCTGGGCTGAGTGCAGCATTAACTATAGTCATGCCAGTGGCAGACTTCTTTATATTTCATACAGATAAAGCGGTCTTTGGTCATATTTCAAACTTGTGTAAATATATACATTTAGGCATTCCTACTCCTTCAGTCTTCATTCTCCCTGGTTTGTCTGTCTTCCCACCTGTCGGTTCTGTTGACAGTATCTGATGTTAGAATAAACTACAGAGTCTCCACAGTAGTTCCCTCTAGCTTGTCTGGTGGGGAAGCATCTAGGGGCCGAACACACAGCTGCATAGGTTACTGTATCAGTAGTCTGTGGAAAAAAAAAGAAAAAGAAAAACACTTGAGACTGGCCATAGAAAGACGTGGTGCAAATCAAACCAACACATTCTTGATCCCTACTCTTCTTGGCATTACTATTTCACTTTCTGAGAAGCCCTTTGGCAGCATTTTTCAATGCACTTCGTCAGAACCTCTTGCTGTCATTTTTCAAAGCACTTTGAAAGAACCTTTGGCATAGCTTTTGAACTCTCTGGGTCTGGACTCCTTGGCGTCACTTGTTGACGTGCAGGGTAAAGCCACTTAGGGTAAGTAAAGGTCGTGGGTGGGGTTAAAACATGTTAGTTTAAGGACACGCAAGATAAGAATGGGACACGAAGCCTGGCCTCCTGGGTGATAGTCCTGTGTTGTTTGGGTTAAAACATGTACTTTAAAGTGACATGTAGGACCAGTAGGGACAAGAACCCCAGTCTCCTCTGTGATAGTCCTGTGTTTGTTTGTGTTAAAACATCTACGTTTAAGAGACAAGAACGGGACACAAACCCCAGTCTCCTGTGTTTGTTTGGGTTAAAACATGTACTTTGAAGTGACACGTGGGACAAGTAGGGACAAGAACCCCGGTCACCTGGGTGAAAGTCCCTATGTTGTTTGATCTATCCCCCACCTGCGCAGATTTTTAAGTATTTAAAACTACCCCCTATCATTGGCGCTCTCATCCTACATCATCTTAAGTCACTGCGGTCAAGATGCTGCTATGCCTGAGGCCCCCAGGAAGTGTGGCGGGCTTTGAAGTAAATTGAACAATAGTGGACCAACGGTGGAATTGCAACTCTGGTCTGTCAGGCAAGACGCTCCAGTGTGTTTTCACTGATACTTGGCAACAGATGCATCTGTAAATCAGAAGTAAAATCAAATCCATTTTTATTTTTTTTGAGCGTCACAATCCCAACGAAGTGACTCCTATCACTATTATTGATTATTAATTTGATCCATTTGGTCTGATAGCATTTGTAATGTCTATAAGAGCCGCATCATTAGCCTAAATGATTTAATCCTCATTCAAGTTAGCGTAGTGCTAAACCAGAAGTAGCTGACTCAGCCGGTGGAGGTCTCTAGTGCACCTGCTCTATGGTCCGCACAGTGTGAAAGTGGCGCCGATCATCCCGTTAATTTTGGACTCGATGAAGGCTTTATGCGCCACTGAGCAACTCTCATAGGAATGAACGGGCCTCCGCCTCATACGGGCATTGTGCGTCGGTATCTGACTCTGAGGGCCACTGACCAGGCGTCAGTATTTGAGGAGTTGGGAGTGAGGAAGGCTTGATCAAACACAAAGGTTACACCAAGCTGATGAATTACCTGATTGCCTTCAGAAGATCCATCCGTTGCCTCTGAAGAAACAAAGAGAAGTAAATTTCAGTTACTGCAGAATGTAACCGAATGTGTTTGTTATTCTGCTGCAGAGATACAGCTGATCAGTACGGTTTGAAATACCTGTGGAGTCTTTCCTCTGACTCTTGCAAAGTTTCCATATAAGGAGGAGTGCCACAGTCCCCAGAATGATGTTTGACAGCATCAGAGCAATCACAGTGGGACTCAGTTCAGATAGTTTGGTGACAGCATTTTCTGCAGAAGAAAATAAACAGTGCTTAGTTTGAACACAAATAACTAGCAGTGCAATATTCTCCATTTAAAAAAAATTTGACATTTGAGTTACATATTCTCTTTAGGTCACTTACTGTTGACAATATCCTGCAGTATTCAATATATATAAAGGGTCAGTTTACCCAAAGTGCAGAAAACATTCCCCTATACATATGGTATAAAGCCTTAAAAAAAGGTTTGGTTTATTTAGGATAGCTGTCACCTCATGTCAATACAGCAGCATAGTATTCCAAAAGATTGCATTCCGTCACAAGAGACTTAAGTTTTTTTTAAAAGTAATCTTGAATATTTAAATATAACTGTGTTATTGTTGCCTTACCCTGACCATTCATTACCCATAGTTTATTTGCCATAACCCCAATTTTTCCCAAACCTTAACCATACCGTAATAGTGGAGCGGCTAAGTGATATAATCGTTCAGTTTATGATACAAGTGTGAAAATTGGCATGAGCAGTCTCCATGGGTCACTTGACAAGAAAATTGTCCGAGCCACTTGAAATTTCAAGATGGCGGCCATTTTTCAAGATGGCGGACACCTTAGTGGAGCAGCTAAGTGATATAGTGGTTTATTTGGTGATACAAGCATGAAAATTGGCATGAGCAGTCTCTGATGGTCACTAGACAATAAGCCACCTACAGCTACTTGAAATTTCAAGATGGCGGCCATTTTTCAAGATGGCCACCATCCAGTGAAGCAATTAGGCTTAAGAAATCATTTAGTTGGTGATACAAGCATGAAAATTGCCATGAGCTGTCTCAAAGGGTCATTTTTTTTAGATAGACATTTATTGATCCTTTCGGAAATTCATCTTGCACCATACAGCTCATCAAATAGACAGACAACAGACCATAACCAACAGACAACAACAAAACCACCAACCCCTCCTGCCTCTCCACACAACCCTAATACACAATCCCAAATATCTCCACATCATACACAAATAGCAAAGTGCAATGTCATTAGCACCAATGGGCTATCAACAATAAAGTGCATCATAGCGTTTTGGTATTATACAAACGTTCAATATTATTACCCAAAAAGGGTCAAGTTATTTTCCCTAATTTATTCAGTAATGTAATGCTGGTAGGAATGAATGATTTGCGAGCCCGGTTGGTTTGTAAGGATGGCACCCTATATCTTCTGCCTGATGGCAGCACCTCATACGCCTGAAATAGGGGATGTAACCCATCACCACAAATAGCTTGCCCTTTCCTCACTACCCTAGCTTCGCAAATTGTGGTCAAAGAACTTAACTGAAGTCCAGCAATCCTGCTGGCCATGTTAACTATCCGGTGTAATTTACTTTTATTTATCACTGACAAAGACAAGTACCAGGCAATGGAGCAGAAAGTCAAAATACTCTCAACAAAAGAGCGATAGAAAAGGACCATCATGTCTTTCTCTATTCTGAACTGTCTCAGCTTCCGCATAAAATACAATCGCTGCAGATCCTCTTTATAGATGGCATCAGTGTTGGTGTTCCATGATAGCTTAGCATCTATTATTGTCCCTAAGTATTTATACTCCTCTACCACTTCAATCCCTTGCGCCTCTATAATCATCTGCTGGTGGGTCGAGCTCCCACTTCTAAAGTCAAATATCATTTCTTTAGTTTTGTTTGTGTTTAACAGAAGACAACTGGACCTGCACCATTCTATAAACTGATCAACCCAAGCCCGGTAGTTGGTTTCATCGTTGTCCCGTATCAAACCTATAATCGCTGTATCATCGGCAAATTTAATGGTAACATGTTCCTGTGTGTTACTCCTGCATTCATTTGTGTACAGGGTAAATAAGACTGGGGAGATTGTACTTTCTTGTGGAGACCCTGTGTTTGTGATAATAGGAGAGGATACGGCTTCATTTACCCTGACACACTGCACTCGGTCAGTCAGAAAGGACTCAACCCATCTGATGAAGTCACTATGCACTCCCAACCGCAATAGCCTCTCCATCATAATGTGAGGCCTAATGTTGTTGAAAGCGGATGAGAAGTCCATAAATAACACACGTACATATCGTTTGGGCTGATCAAGATGACAATAAATATTATGGAGCATATACAATAGGGCGTCATCAGTTCCCCTTTCTGTCCTGTATGCAAATTGTAGAGGGTCAATCACCCTTTGCACATCTCCTAGAACATGTTTTAGGATAATCTTCTCAAGACTTTTTATTACAATTGATGTTAGGGCAACTGGACGATAGTCATTTAAGGTTGAGGGTTTTGCCACTTTTGGTACTGGCACTATCAGTGAGGTTTTCCAGGCCTTTGGAACGTAATGTGTGTCAAGAGACATTTGAAAAAGCTGCCCAAATATAGGGCTAAGTTGTTCCCTATACTCCTTTAAGATCCTTCCTCTAATCTTATCAGGACCAGCTGCCTTTTTTGAATCAATCTTTTTGAAGATTCTATGCACCTCCTCAGTTGTTACAACCAGGGGAGGGCCACCATGAAGATGTTGTCTGATAGAATTACGCTCTAAGGAGAAATCTAATGTATCAAATCTTGCATAAAAAGTATTTAATTCATTTGCAAGGGTTACATCATCTCCATTTGTGTTAATGTGCCTTCTCCTCACCTCCTTCCCTATCATTGTGTACATCCCTTGCCATGCCTGTTTTAAGTCATTACCCCTCATTTTCGCCTCAATCTGTAATTTATATTTATGCTTACACATATTAGTTAGATGCCTTATTTCCCTTTTGTACAACCTTCATCTGGGCCATATTCCCTTGTTAATAAACTTCCTTTTTAGTGCTACTTTGAGTTCTTTATTTACCCATGGTTTGTCGTTGGGAAAAACTCTAATGCATTTGTCTGGAATGACACAGTCCACACAAAACTGAATATAATCGGTCACCACGGAGTTTAATTCCTCCAGATCCCTGCAAGTGTCAAAGAAGGTGTCCCATATTGTACAGTCAAAACAGCCTTTAAGGCTCTCAATCGCCTCGTCGCTCCACTTCTTAATTGTCTTAATTTCGGGCTTGCTGGATTTAAACTTCTGTTTGTAATACGGAACAAGATGAATCACATTATGGTCGGAATCCCCCAGTGGCGGTTTTGCATAGCCCTTATAAGCCTCTTTAATGTTCCCAAAGCATAAGTCAAGGGTTTTTTCTCCTCTCGTGGGACAGTCGACATATTGATAGTAGTTAGGCAGGACTTTTTTTATAGAACAACCATTGAAATCTCCAAGTATAAATTTGGGCGCATCAGGTGCGATATTTTCTAGCTTGGCCACTGTGTCATAAATTATACTTGCCGCGATCTTGGTGTTAGCACGGGGATGGATATATACAACAGTGACAAACACTTGTCCAAATTCCCTGGGCAGATAATAAGGCCTAAATGACAGGGATAAAAGTTCAATATCCTCCGAACAATGAGTCTCTGAGTGTGACATTATTACACCACTCCTGGTTAAAGTAAACACACACTCGGCCCGTCACCTGTGGATCACGGTCCAATCTTATAGGGTCGCTAAATCCTGTAATCTTAAGTGTAGAATTGTCAATAGACTCTCTGAGCCACGTTTCGGTAAAGCACATTAAACAACTTTCTCTGTACTCTGAAAGGTACCTCACTGCAGTCTGCAGCTCCATGAGTTGCTTGGGCAGAGAGCGGGTGTTTGCCAGAATCAGCGTGGGTAGAGGTGGCTTATATCCGCGGGCCCGGACTCGCTGTCGTATCCCTCCACGCCGTCCTCTTTTCCTCGGTGTTTTCGTTGCTCTCCTGCATTCCTCAGGTAGATCGAGTGGAAAGTTACCGCAGTAACACTGCTCCCTCACTTGCCAGAGCTGGTCTCGGCTGTAGCGGAGAATTCCATTTATTGAAGCTGTCTGCCGCGTAGCCCCGTAAAATTTGTGAATGGATGTCGATGGGCAACAACAGGATTGTCAGGTAGACAAAGAAGAGTCCTGTTAGATGCATCTTGCCTTCCTTAAACTTCTCTCCTCCCTCAGCACTTTACCAATCTATGCTGATGTTGATAACTGGGTTTGTGTAAAAAAAATAAACAACGACGACGAACTACAAACAAACAAACAACAAACATTTCTGACGTGCTGCAGGCACTCATCGCCGCTGTGCAGCGCCGGAAGTAAGCAAGAAACCGCCCACAGCCACTTGAAATTTCAAGATGGCGCCCTTTTTTTTCAAGATTACCACCACCTAAATGGAGCAGTTAAAGGGATACTTCACCGATTTAGCATTCAGCTTTGTATCAGTAGAAACCCGATAGTATTTCTGAATGACCGTGCCTCCCTCCCTCATGTCCCCCTGAGACGAGAGATTTCTGCATTTGGGGCCTGGAAAAAATCTTCCGATGACGTAAAATGACGATTTTTGCGTCATTGGAAGTTTGCCACAGCAGGCAAAGGACTACAGCCAGTAGTAGGATCTACTTCCGTATGTTTTCAACACGCCCACAGGGGTTGGACTGCCGAGTCTGGCCGAGGTATTCCGAATGAAAACGACTGTCAGCCATCTTGAATCTTCGCTAAACAGGCTTTCGGTTTTCAGCAGAAAACATTTACAACAATTATCTGCATTCAAACTACCGGACGTGTGTACCACCCGGATACATCGGTACAGATCGGAGAATATGGAGGAAACGTTATTACAGACGGCAATTATCGGCACACTACGTGAGCTTCGCCTGCCGCGGAGACCAGCGGTGTCGCTCAATGCCGCTAGCCGGCTAGGGGACATCCTCATCGGCTAGGTGGAAAGCTAACGCTAGCTGTCCACCTGTCCCAGCCATCCTGCTTGCAAGTGTCTGCTCATTAAACAACAAGCTGGACTACATCCTCCTTCAACGAAAACCCCAACCCGTGAGTTCAGTGACTGCTGTGTTTTTGTTGTTGTGGAAACATGCCTGAACAACAGTGTACCGGAACCGGATTCTATCTACCTCAGGCTGGCCCGGCCCGTGGAGGTGGGCTGTGTTAAACAGACTGGTGGGGAAAAAAAAAACCCACCAAGCAACGGCTAACTGGTGGTGGAGCTTGTGAAAAAAAAAAAAAAAACAAAAAAAAAAAAAAAAAACTGTTAAATGCCGACCATTAGACATTCCACGCTAATTCACGCCTGTGTTTATACTCTGTGTTTAGCTACACCAATGCTAGTATGCGTTAGCTGAACCTTACCGGATCCTGCTTGCAAGTATGCGCTCATTTAGACCACAAACTGGACTACATCCAACTACCGACACTCCCAACGTGAGTTCAGAGACTGCCGTGTTTTTGTTGTTGTGGAAACCTGCCTGAATAGTGTACCGGACTGTCCAGCTACCAGGCCTGCTAGCCCTCCGAGCTAGAGATGCTCTGTCGCCAGGTAAAAGAGGTGGGCTGTGTTAACACCGAAGTGCGCACGAAATGTGGTGATTTGTATCCATTTAACTGCTAACTGCTGGTGGAGTTTGTGACTGTTAAATGCCGACCATTCTACATTACACACTAATTCACGGCTGTGTTTATGCTCGGTGTTTACAGCCCACCAAAGGCGCCTAATGCTAGTATGCGTTAGCTGAACTTTACGGAGCCTATAAAGTGTGTGTACTAAATGTAGCCTGTTTCGTATGTCGTTTTTATATAATGTCGTTTTTATATATGTTAAATGTGTAACACATCTTGAGTCACGATGAAACGTTTCGTGTATATGGTTGAAATGACAATAAAACACGCTTGAGTTGAGTTGAATACCTCTGTCGGTCTGTCAAGCGGTAGGCGTGGCTTGGGAGTGGACTCAAAGCAACGAAGCAGGTGCATTCTGGGATTTGGTGTTTTTCATCCATATAAGACCAAAACACATTTTCTGGCTTTTCTCGGCCTAGAAGGCACCAATTTCAATTTTTTTTCACATTTCTACTACATAAGTGACCCAATTTAAAGATATATTCAGCTTTCCAGCGGTGAAATATTCCTTTAAGCGATATAATTGTTTAGTTAGTGACATAAGCATGCAAATTGGTATGAGCAGTCTCTAAGGGTTGCTTGACAAGAAAACACTCTCAGCCACTTGAAATTTCTATTTTCAAGATGGCTGACCCCTGGATCCTCAAAAGATAAATTTTCCGATAGAAATGTATTGTTTTTTTTTCATTAAGGACGATTTGGTGTCATTTTATTTTATATGTTTTAGATTATTCTAAAGAACAACTTTTAACGCATCAAAATACAGTTGTGTCGATTTGTTGATTATAGATAGATTAGACAAGAGTGAATATCTGCACTACCAGGGCATACTGGTGATATATCACTGTTGTTAAACTCAGAGTGGGGTTCAATGTCAGCTAATTGTAAAGTTAGTATCCCAAATGCTGTCTAATCTACCCCAAAACAGTTAGATAGCCGCACCTGAATTGACAGGTTGTGCCAGCGCGGGAGAGCCGAGCCAAGGTTAATGGGGTTTTAGTTAATCGGATGGTATACAGATCGCACGGGATATTTAAGGCATGAACTTAGTTGTATCCCATACATCAAAGTGCTTGGTAAAAGGTGGTAAAAGGATAAACCCTCGGCCTCTGCCTATACATTTGCTGCAGACATGGCAGAAGCCATCATAACAGTTGAGAAAACTAACTGGGACAGATGTTTCATTTGTCAGCAGGACACCAAGGAAAAACTCATTCATCCGAGTTTATTCAACAGAGAGCACGATCGTACTAGTTATGATACCATTGCAAGAAATGTTCCATTATTTCATAAGATCAATGCTCTGCCTATCTTACAAGCTGTAAACTTATGTTCAATAACACAAAGCTGGAAAGGGCCCAAAAGAGAGCATCTACTGCTGCTAAAGACACTGAAGATACCAAAGATATCCATGTCAAGAGGCCAAGAGGATCCCAGCCCTCGAAAGCTTTGTGCTTTATATGTGAAGATGAGAGTGCAATGTCCCCCTTACGAGAAGCAATGACGATGAAACTTAACGAAAGAGTCAATGAACGTGCCAGGAATCTAAGCGACATGAAGCTCCTTGCAAAGCTTATTGTTGGGGATGTTGTTGCACAGGAATTTAAAAACCACCCTGCCTGTCTCGTTGGACTGTACAACAGAGAGCAAGACCATCTTAATGCCATCAAGCAAGAGCAGAGCCTCAAAAGCTCAGCTTTTGACTGGTATCCCTCTATTTGTTCAGAACTTGTCATCTACATCACGGACATGAAGACCACAAGTGACGGCACGGATCCAGTTATATTTAAGCTTGCAGATCTAGCCTTTCTCTACAAGCAACAACTGCAGCAACTTGGTGTCGAATCACCAGATGTGAATTCAACCAGACTGAAGGAGCAGCTGCTTTCTAGCATACCTGAGCTAGAAGAACACAAGGCAGGACGTGATGTACTGCTTGGATTCAAGAAGGACATCAGCTCTGTTCTTTCTGATGTTTTCCGGTGTAGGCCTATGGCTCGGCTTCCCCTCGCCACATCGGCGCATCATGTTTTATTTTGTCACCAGACTATCACTGTGACATTTTCAGTTTAGTTCCTTAGTATTGTTTGAGATACTTTCTGTTTGTCATGGTTCCATGGCTGTGTCAGCCAGAGTCGCTGTTGCCTCTGGATCTGTTCTTATTGACATTCAGTATTAGTCATTGCTCAATTTTTTGTTTGGTGCACTGTCCGTTCAGAACCACAACTGTGCTAATTTATTAATCTTATTTTTGTTCCCCCACCTCTCAGTATTAATTTCACATGTTTAATAACTGTTAGTTTAAAAAGAAAACTCCCTTGTGACTGTTACCTTGTCGTGGTAAGGGAGCTTGTGTACCTCAATGAACCCTGAGAGCTATGCCGGTGGGAGGCAACTCCTGACAGTCTTTACCAAACTGGACAGGTCATGGATGAGGAGTCAGACAAAACACAGACAAACTACCTCTCTTGACAGAGTCTTTTGAGGAACCCAATACATTTCTATGAGAAAATGTATCATTTAAAGATCCACATGGCGGGCGGCAGTAATCCTGAAAAATTGCCGGCATCTTGAAATTTTATGTTGCTGTGGGCGGTTTCTTCTCAAATGACCCTTTGAGACAGCTCATGGCAATTTTCATGCTTGTATCACCAACTAAATGATTTCTTAAGCCTAATTGCGCCACTAAGGTGGTGGCCATCTTGAAAAATGGCAGTCATCTTGAAATTTCAAGTAGCTGTAGGTGGCTTATTGTCTAGTGACCATCAGAGACTGCTCATGCCAATTTTCATGCTTGTATCACCAAATAAACCACTATATCACTTAACTGCTCCACTAAGGTGTCGGCCATCTTGAAAAATGGCCGCCATTTTGAAATTTCAAGTGGCTCGGACAATTTTCTTGTCAAGTGACCCATGGAGACTGCTCATGCCAATTTTCACGCTTGTATCATAAACTGAACGATTCTGCCAAACATAAGCACTTAGCCGCTCCACTATAAAAACACTTTCCATCATTGATTAATCTGCTGATTATTTTCTGGATTAATCATTTGGTCAATTAAATATCAGGAAATAGTGTTGACAAATGTTTCGTATTTTTGGTTGAAAAATGACCAACAATGAATCGATTATCAAAAAAGTTGCTGATTATTTTTCTGTCGATCGACTTAAGGATTAAACAGCCAATCGTTTCAACTCTAGCTGGCTTTGGACTCCATATTGACGTACATTTTTTCTGTGTTCATGATTTATATTATTTGCTAGGAATTGGAAGTTCTTTGGACTACAACTCTACATGTATAGTTACGGTTCCTGTCTTACTGTGAACAATAATCCTGGTCCCGTTTCCAAACAGCGTCTGTCCACATGAAGTCAGGACACAGTAGAAGGTTCCAGCATCATCAGAGCTGAGGTTCCTCAGGAGAAGCTCGTACTCACAGCTAGTCTCTCCACTCTCAGTCCTCCAGCAGCTCTTATTTCCAGAGTAGTAGATCATTTGCGGAGCAGAGTGATGAGAGTTTTTCAGCCACGTGACACTAATGTGTTCTGCTGCACAGCGGCCAGTGTGAACAGAACAGCTGAGAGTCACAGAGTCTCCTGGCTGGACGGGTTCAGACTCCCGCTGCTGGACGCCAGAGTCACTGATCGGGTTCGCACCTTGGGGAAGAAATCAAAGAACTATGATCATCAGCATTATGTTCACATTCAGCTGAAATCATGGTGCTGTCAGGAGAGAGAATGAATACCTTTTAGCATCAAAAAGCACGATCCAAACTGAATCTCGTTTAACTGCATGACTCCACAGAAGTATGTTCCAACGTCTTCCCATGTTGTTGTAGAAATGCTCAGATGGCTGTTGATTATGTCAAATTTGACTGAATAATGGCGCTGAGAATCGTCAGGAAATATACTCCGATTAAAGAAATGATTGAATGCTGCCACAAGCTGCAGTCCCTTCCCTGTGGTGAATTTGTACCACACTCTTTTTTTCAGGTCACTCTTTATGTGACATTCAATAGTAGCCGAGTCTCCGAGCTTCACTGTTTGGAAAGGAACAGGCTGAGAAATTTCTACCGCACCTGAAATATACAGACAGGATGTAAGTGTGTGTCTGTGTGTGGACGCTCAGGAAAAGATTACACAGGTGGATGTCTGTTACTTACACAAAGGCCAGAGCAGGAGAACATTCACAAAGTAAAGCCTCATCTTCGTCGGCTTCACTGGTCCGGCTTCTCCTCCTCAGCAGTTCTGACTGACTGAAGCAAGAGCAGCAGCACACTTACCAGATTCACCACTTGTCCTACATTCTGCCACCTCCGTCAGGTCTGATTGGTTCATCATCCTCACCTTGCGGAATATGATTTGCTAGTTCACATCTAAGCAAAAAACCCCTCCACCATGGCCCGTTTTACATCAAGATGTGTTGGCACACTGTCTCTACAGTCTGCTTGCTCTGTCTATAGAGACAATAAGGCATGGCCTGTTTTGATATTAAATAAAAGCAGGTAAACCACAATGAGGTTGGCAAAATGGAAACTGCAATTTAGATGCATACTTTCCAGAAGAATGGAGGGAACTGAAAGTGTGTCTACATGCAAAAGGCTGGTAAGAAAGAAAATGTAAGTATGGGTAACAGATCAAGATATCTTATATCTATGTAACAGTGGCTGTACCATAGTACTTGGTTGCACTGACCTGAATGTGGTGAGCCAAGGGGAGAAATAAAACCTTTTAGAAAGGGGGGGGAAGAAAACCCCCCCCGCTGCATCTCTTTTTTTCCAGAAACTGTGACCTTAGTTTTTTTTTTTAGAGGGACTATTTTTCAGTACAAATTACTTCCACTTAAACCTGTATCAGGAACACTATTTTATGCTTCTGCTGATTTTTTTTAAATAAATTATTCTTTTCCCCCCTTATTGCGGGGAAGGCAGAAATCTCGAGAGTAATATTCCAAAACTGGGACCCATCGATTCATCTACTTGGTAGATACCATTTGATGTAAACAATGAATTGTGTTTTTTGTAATTTGTTTGTACTCACTCCTAATAAATGCAATTTCTGATAACAGACGGCTTGACGGAACATTTTGAAAATTTGAAAAAAATATGTATTTGCTTTTTTGTTGACAATTAATTGAGAAGATTAATACTACTACTCTCTTGTCTATATGAACTGCACTATTTTACATTATTGTCAGGTTTTTTAGAGCCTCCATAAGGCAAGGCACTACACAAGAATAGGGTAAAGATAATACATATCACCATTCAACTTTCCCAGTTGATTACTTGCGTTAACATTTTTATTATTACAAGTTTTTTGAAATTGTAGTCTTTAATATGCACATTAAGCATTATCTAATTAAATCTGCGATAATTTGCATACATTTCTAAAAACAGTGAACATTGGATGAATTCTTGTTTCATGTTGTTGACACATTAGTCAAAGGTTTTTAGGTCATTTTGGATATCTTTTGCCATGTTTTTAGGAATAAAATGTTATATAAATCAAGCTTTGGATAATATAAGAACAAACCCCTCTGTAAAAACCTTGAATGTAGCGGCATATTAGCCTGGGAAAACCCTGATGAACTTCCGACAAATTTGAGATCTGCTCTGCAACTCAGTCTGGCCAAGAGCCCATTCAAGCCCATTTCCGATTTTTCCAAATCGGTCAATCACCACTTGAGGCGGGCTTTACATGATGACGATAGCGCAGCGACGGAAAGCAGCTTTTTGTTTACCTTCAACCTGGCGGCCACCGAAGCGCAGCAACCCTTTGATGCCGCTGTCGCTGCTACGTCACCCAGATCGTTGGTCTGATTGGTTGAAGGACTATCCAGCACCCAGAGGCATTTGAGCTGCGTCCGTTGGTGACGCCCCTTTGGAAATGGGCTGTGAATGAAATTTGTCCAGACCCACTCTCAGCTACAACTGAGGAGGGTCTGGTGGTGTCAACCAGGCCAGCAGCATCATATGTTAGTGCTACTAAAGTAGACTTCTCGCTCAGAGTATGAGAAACAAAACATTTTGAGAAAACAGCCTTTGGTTGTGGTTAGGTCTATTTTCTTCGGACCTTCTTAAAAACAGACCGTCGTAAAACCCCAATACCGTTAATGCAATTACATTAATGCAGTTAGACTTATTATGTATTAATTTAAGTTTTACAGATCAGGACTCGAAAACCCCAAACAGAAGACAGTCACAAAGTATGAAGATGATAAAACATAAGTTAAGTGTGTTTCTGAGCTGTTAAAGTCGACCGGAGAGACGGATCAAAACTTAAGAAACTTAATTTATATTTACACATGACACTTACAACAACTGTATATTGATTTTTACATTTTTTTTTTATTATCATAAATGGCCAAATTAAGAAGATTGTTGAGGGAACAAATGGGGTGTAAACCTATGCAGTCACTGCAGGAATTGATAAACTTTTTAGGAAAGGAGGCCACTTTAGGAAAAATTTTTGGTGTGGGAGGGAACCAGAGGACTTGGAGTAAATCCATGAAATCACTGCATGGAATATTTACCAAATTAAGAAAGTGTGTATGAGGTGAGGGACTCCATGCTACAAAAATATGACACCACAGTATCACATCTGGGTGCTGATTTGTTCTTTCAGGGAGTCCTGTTGTCTGCGTTTGTTCTCTGTCTTCAACCTTATCGCCGTACACTTCCCCTCCAGAGCTTTTTCTTTGTCCGCCTTTTTAGTAACCTTCTCTAGTTCTTTATGAAGGTTTTTATTCAGCCGGTTCAAGGTGTTTTTTTCCACTTTCAGGGAGTCGTATGTGTTGGCCCAAACGCTCTCACCTCGGAGTGTGTCACCGAGCTCCTGAACTTTAAGCTGCAGAGCGCTGTTCTCTTGGCTCACAGCTTCGTTCTCTGACTTCAACTCGTTGGTTCTTTCCTCCAGAGTTTCTTCTTTGGAGAACTTTTTCTCCAGCTTCTGAAGTTCTTTCTGCAGAGTGTTGTTCTGGTTCGTGAGAACTTTTTTCTCTGCCTTCAGTGATTTATAATTCGCCTTAAAGTCATTCAAAACTGAGGTTTTCATTGAAATTTTGGATTTCCTCCGTGGCTATGTTGTTCTGGAGCGTCAAGGCGTCTGTCTGTTGTTTCAGAACGTCGTATTTGTGCTTCCAGTCTTCTTCATTCAGAAGCTTCTTAAAAACATCAGAATGGGTTTTACCCAGGGCTCGGTTTTGTGCCTGCAGAACTTTCTCTTCAGCTTCCAGTTCTACGTAATTGTCCTTTAAATGTCTTTTAATCCTGAGCTGGTCGTTTAGGACTTGGATTTGCTGATTCAAATTGTCATTGTCTTTCTTCAAAACGTCCATGCGGTCCAAGGTTTCCTTGTACATGTCACGCCAGATGTTTAAATTGTCCGATTTATTTTTGAGAGCCTGGAGTTCCTGCAGCAAGGCAGCATTTTCACAGCTCATGTGTTGATTTAATGTCTTCACGGCCTCGATCTCTTCCTCCAAATCGTTATCATTCTCGATCTCTTCATGCATCTCCTGAATCTGATGTCGCAAAGCCTCATTCTGCTGGCTAATCGCCTCTTTCTCGGCTTTTGCATCGTTGTAGGATTGCTGATGCCTCTCCTTGAGCTCCAGGAGTTGTCTTTGCAGGGCGGCATTTTGCTGGCTCATCGCCTCTGTCTGCCGTTTTAATGCAGCACACATTATGTCCACACTAGTCTCATTTTGGAGTTCATCCTGCAGGTAGTGAATCTCACTCTGCAGCTCCTCGTGCTCTTGCCTCACGGCCTCATATTCTTCTTTCACTTCATCAAAGTTGCTGAGCCGGTTTTTGAGATCACTGACTGTTTGTTGCAGAGTTTGACGCTGCAGGTCCATCGCCACATTTGAAGCTTTGGTTTCTTTATACAAAGCCTCAATAGTGCTGTAATTTTGGACCTTGTCGCTGAGCTCCCTCACTTCTTTTAGAAGGTAGTCACATTTCTTCGTTGCAGCGTTTTCCTCTGCCTTCCCTGCAGTGAACATTTCATCCAAATTTTCCCAGCCGTTGAACGGTCTCTGGCCCTTTTGAATTTGGTGGCGCAGGGTCTTCAGCTGTTGGGTGATGGCCTGTAGGCTCACCCTCATTTCATCCTGGTTGCTACCCAGAACTGCCGGTTCCTGGCGGAGGGCCATGGTGTCGTTCTTCAAGGACTCCAGAGGAAGGACCATGTTTTGGTTGCAACTTGTGTTCTGCTCTCTTAAAGCTTGTCGCTGAAAAATACTTCTCTGTTTAGCACAGAAATATAGAAGCAAGCTGTATTGTCGGTGTTGAAGAAATGCTAATCAACGCAGTAGCACAGTAAAACAGTGATGAGATTCTCAGTACTCAGTGAGTGATCGCCTGTCAACCAACCTTCTGACACATAACTCTGATCCTGGTAAATAGGCGGCTGCATATATGAAAAAAAAACACCTAACCCTAAAAAAATTCTAACAAAAGGTTTCTCAGCTGTTTTTTGTAGTATTAGGTGTCCTTAATAACATACTAAAAGTTTACCAAAGTTTGACCACTATAAAAGTGTAATTTTCAAGATGGCGTCCAAGATGGGCAGGAAGTCCTCAAAATATCCTAACTCCTTCATTATTTGACCTAGCCAAGTAATCTTGGTGTCTAACCCCATGTTTTCTGGGTCTATGAATCCATTGGACTTGTCTAAATTGCACTGACATGATGACATACATATGGAATACATTTTGTGAGATAACTGTAAGGTTTTATCTTTTTTGGGGTGAATCAGAGATGTAAACCATTTAACCTATGTCATGTAACTCCTATTCAGTATGCGTTTTTGGACACATTGCTAAAACACAGACTTGACATTCAATGTAAAAGTTATTCCACCCAAAACTAACTTAAATTACTTTTACCCCCCACCACCACCTCCGTGTGGTGGGTAAAAAAAAAAAAAAGTACACTACGGTCAAAAGTTTTAGAACACCCCAGTTTTTCCAGGTTTTAATTGAAATTCATGCAGTTCAATGTCTCATTGTACTCTCAAATGAAAGAATAGAACAAATTTAAGTTAAAGAAATCATGGAATCAATTTATAAACCAAAATGTAGTCTAATTTTTTGACTCATCAAAGTAGCCCCCTTTGGCAGATATAACAGCTGAACACACTTGTGGCATTCTTTCTACAATGGAAATCAAATATTCTTCCGAAAGTTCTTCCCAACTCTGTTGCAGAAGTTCCCATAAATTTGTGGCACTTGTAGGTTGCTTTGCTTTCACTTTTGTGTCCAGTTCATCCCAAACCAGCTCAATGGGGTTTAAGTCTGGTGACTGTGCTGACCACTCCATGTTTTTAAGCTTACCATCTTGTTCTTTTTTGCTAAGGTAGTTCTGGCATAGGTTGGACTTATGTTTTGGGTCATTATCTTGCTGTAGGATGAACCCCTGACCAACTAGGCGCATACCAGAGGGTACTGCATGACGCTGCAAAATGCTGTGGTAGCCGTTTTGGTTCAGGGTGCCTTTCACTCTGTACAAATCACCGACCGTGGATCCAGCAAAACAGCCCCAGACCGTCACGCTTCCTCCTCAATGTTTGACAGTTGATGTCACACACTGAGGAACCATCCTTTCACCTACTTGATGGCGTACAAAAATCCTGCGTGATGAACCGAAGATTTCAAATTTTGATTCATCAGTCCATAACACCTTCTTCCAGTCTTCAGTAGTCCATTGGCAGCGTTTCTTGGCCCTGTCAAGCCTCTTTTTCTTATTCTGACGTCTTAGCAATGGCTTTCTTGCTGCAACTCGACCTATCAAACCTGCAGCTCCAAGTCTTCTCTTTACAGTTGAAACTGAGACTTGCTTATTACGACCACTATTAAGCTGTGCTTGAAGCGGTTGTCCTGTGAGCTGCCTATCACGCAAGCTGTTGACTCTCAGAAACTTGTCTTCTGATTCTGTA
Source organism: Perca fluviatilis (assembly GCF_010015445.1). Lineage (NCBI taxonomy): Eukaryota > Metazoa > Chordata > Actinopteri > Perciformes > Percidae > Perca > Perca fluviatilis. Next base: position 8,805,004 of record NC_053125.1, read on the forward strand.
GACCTCTTCCTGTCAGAGTTTCCCCCAGTTTCTAAGTGCCTTTTGATGGTGAAGAATACTGTACTCACTGACACCTTGACTTTCTTCGCAATTTCTCTGTAGGAGAGACCAACATTCTTAAGTGTTATGATGGTCTTCCATTGTTAATTTTCTTTATCCCACCATTTTTATAGCAACATACTACTTTCTGCAGTACAATACTGTTCATACAATGCTCACGAGGGTATGGTACCACAGTGTGTTCCAACAATACTTTTATACAAACCGAGCGGGTTGTAAGTAATCCAGACAAGTTGGAACACCTGTGGGAATTGGTAGCCCCAACATTCAAAGCTTGATCATATATGATCAGTGTTGGGGAGTAACGGAATACATGTAACGGCGTTACGTATTTAGAATACAAATTATGAGTAACTGTATTCCGTTACAGTTACAATTTAAATCGTTGGTATTTAGAATACAGTTACATTGTTGAAATCAATGGATTACATGACGATACTTTTCTGTTTCACGAGTTTATTCACTCTGACCAAATTAAGGCAACTCTATGCATTTTCCAGAAGCCCCGATATGAAATCGAAAAAAATGGCTATTTGCGTGATCAGTCACAATGGAGTCGGAGTCGGAACCGGCACGACAGAGCCAGGACAGGAATAAGTTTCTATCTTGGAAATTCAAACAGCATTTCACATTAAAGAACGAACAGGGAGAATGAAATATAACTGTGCAGTGCAACCTCTGCTTGCCAGCAACCAACCTCCTTTCAGCGTCCAAATTACTCCACCTCCAACCTGAAGAAGCATCTTAAAGTAAGCTATTTTTTAATTAGCCAGGTGTAGTCGTCTGCTGTAGTTTTACTGGTCACCTTGCTATTTTAACGTTGACGTGCGACTTTACATTCTCCTACGTGCTGATTTACTAGCTCCAGAGCCGTTTAAAGACTGACTAGCCCCGTTTTACATGCTAGCTAACGTTAGCTAAAATTAGCTCGTGGTAGTTTAGACTGCGGTTATATTTTTGTAGTATGCAGTTCGGGACTACCAATACAATAATCTATCTGCTTGTTCAGGTACACATTCAGCTAGTTGGAATAAAAAGAACACACCATTATAGGCCTGTTTAGTAAGCTGGATGTGATAGCTGTATTCCTACACTTATAAAACGCAATTCAATGTGGAAGTAATCCTGAAGTAATCCAAGTATTCAGAATACGTTACTCAGATTGAGTAACGTAACGGAATACGTTACAAATTACATTTGTGGGCATGTATTCTGTATTCTGTAACGAAATACGTTTTGAAAGTATCCTTCCCAACACTGTATATGATATATATAAAATTGTGCTTATTTATCATACAAATATGCTAATTAGAATATTAAATGGCCAAAACATGTATAAGGTACCAGTGTTCATGGTGTAGTAGGAATACAAAGGAGTAAGGGTCTTTTTAAGGACCTGGCGGCCGCCATTTTGAAAATGGGGCCTTTCTTGAAGTCAAACTTTGGTAAACTTTTAGAATGTTTTTAGGTACATCTGATACTACTGTAAACCACTGAAAAATCTTTTGTTAGAATTTTTTTGGGGTCAAACCATATTTGCAGCTGACTAAAAGGTAGAATGTGTCACTTAGAATGTTGACATGAAAGGCACATGCACAGGATGTGACATCACTGCATTCTGTTTCTATGATACAACCTATAGGCAGCTGTTGCCTTTGTGAGAAGGAATGAGTTTCATAATTGGTAACATAGGTCTGTAAACAGCTGTTGCCTTGCTGACAAGGAGTGAGTTGCATTTTGGGTAATCTAGGCAAGAAAGTGAATGCTTAGAATCAAAATGTTGTTGACTCTGGTTGTGCTGCATTGATTTAATTCTTTTTTTAACTGATTACATTATGAGTCTGCTGATGTTAAAGGAGTTATACTGTGGGAGTCTGATAATAATGTCACACACACACACACGTATCATGTCAAGTCATGTTTTGCCACTCATGATCACAGTGATAGACATTTGCCATTGTTGGACCATTTTACTTTTTACTTATGGGAACCAAGCTATGTAAATAAAATATTTTGATAATGATAAGTGCTGTTCAGTAGCCTGGATGCCAGCCGAACTTAGCCCCGCCCACAACATTCGAGGTCGGGAAGTTCACATTCTGACTAGAATCTGAGTAGGACCACGTCAGGCTAGCTGTTCAGGCCAGTCATGAGTAAAATGGGTATGTTGTCGGGCAGTCTGGCAAATATGCAGCCATGCTAAGATAAGCCATTACATTTGATCTGTGTGTGTGTGATGGAATCCTCCAAGCAGCTGCAAACACTGTTGCACTGAGTACATAGAGTGCAACGCATTCATTATGAACTGGATCTTACGATATCATACGAAAACGTATGCCCAATAATTTGTGTGCTAAACTACAAAATTACAGTGAGGTGCCGGTCGCTCGTTGCAGTTGAATTCTTGCCGATGAAAGTTGACCGTCATGGGCGGAGACAGTTTAGTTTAGACACCAAACTGTCTAGTTAAGATTAGAAAAAATGATGTGGTTTGGATCTTAACACCGGTCCCCTCAAAGTTATAGGCTATTGTAAAATCCCATACATTATTTACATGTTTATTGAAAACCACCATTTACAGACATATCTGATCAAATCCTTGAAATGGTTGCCTGCCCTAAGAAACTTGTTAATAAGAGCTTTAAAGGTGCTGTCAGAGTGTCTGCTGCCCCCCAATACAATGACGTTTCTTTTATCTGTGTTGTTTACTTCAAAAAAGGTCAACCACAACATCTCTGCTCTGTACAGAAGCAGAACTCTTTACTTCTCTAAATGCATCTCTGTGAAAACGTGGCTTCCTTCCAATGTGGCTTCTGAGAACCATCTGAGGCTATCTTACCTGGAAACCACAGAGCAGTTTAAAGTAGAATTGTATTTATCTTAATATGTTTTTACTGGTTTTCAGCCAAATACACATAAAGCTTGGGTCAGTTTGGTTTTGTATAGCAGTTTATATTTTCGTCACCCCACTTGAAGATAACTTTTTGTGGTTTGTTGTCGGACATACACACACACACACACACACACACACACACAATTAGTTTGGTCAATATTGAAATCACGATTATATTTAACACATATTGACTTTTGAAAGGATGTTGCATTTATTGAACTTAAACTGTGTAACACTTATACAAATCAACAGTGAAAACACCAAGACCTGTGCAATTTCCCTTAATATGTTCCCGTTGAACTTTAATTCCCCTTAAAATAAACAAAACACACACACACACATTATATTAATACATTTCCCATTGAACTTTTGAATTCCCCTTAAAAAAACAATATCATTTTGTGATCGTTGGAGCTGAAATTGCAGAGCCCTGATACAACACAGCTTCATTTACAAACAGTATTCATTTGCACACAATGATGTAGAGATATAGTGAGATTCATGTTATGTCTTAAGAAAAGCATGTTTAATGAGATTACTGCAAGGTGAGGCTTTAGCAATACAGAGTTAAAATGTATAAATCATATTTACAAAACCGCTACATTAAACTATTAAAGTGAGACAAATGTGGTCATCATGTATTACCCAGAGACGGAGATAAAACATGGCCAGCTCTACTGCTTCACACTAAAGTACACACATTCAGTCCAGGTGTCGTCTCTCTGCGTCTTTGATGCGTTCATCTTTGTTTCGGAGGAATCTGAAAAACAGAAAGAAAAACTCACTGCCATGCCATGATCAGTGAGTAGATGCTGTAGATACAAACAGTACTACTAACCTGCACACAGGCAGAGGTTTCTGTTGTTCATCATACACATTAAGAAAGCCAGTAAAACACTCAGGATGGTGGTGAATGTCAAGAAATACACCAAGACAGGAGAGTCCACCTCATCTGTAGAGAGACGGACATCAGGAGACACTACAGAGCAGCTTTTATATCACTCTGTGTTTAGATGAGGCAACCTCCGCTGCAACAAAAACTCAACTTAAATCTGAAGCTAATTTCTACTCTTTAATACTTATCAATTGATGTCTGCTAGAAAGTTCCTTACCCTCCAAGTCCAGCTTGGTCCCGTTTCCAAACAGAATGTGTCCACATGAGGCAACAGCACAGTAGTAAGTCCCAGCATGAGAAAGATTCAGACTCTTCATCGGCAGCTTGTAGACACAGGTGTGTGTTTGTGTGTTGGGTTTCCTCTCACACTGATCAGTCCTGCCTCCATGGGTGTAAATGAGTGCTGGCTGAGATTCTTCCGACTTCTTGAACCAGTAAACACTGTGTTCTCCATCACAGGTCCCAGTGTGTACTGTACAGTCCAGAGTCACAGAGCCTCCTGGCTGGATGCTCTCAGATGCTGACTGATGGACCGTAGCTGGGACCTTCAAACCTGAACCCTTTACATCGACAGTGATGCCCTCTGTAAATTGAAACTGGTTGGCATGCATACTTACGCAGTAGTAAGTAGCCGAGTCGGAAATGCGTAACTCCGAGATTGTCAAGTGATAATTTCCATTTTTAGATTCCAGTGTGAAGCGTGGATCGTTTTTTAATTCATCAATAAATGTGCCCTTTTTATCATGCTTGTAGAAGGTTGAGATGAGCCTTGGTTTCTGTCCCAGAGTTTGCTTATACCAGAAGAACATTACTCCGACATCATCCTCATAGAAACACTGTAATGTCACGTTATCGCCAACATTAGCTGATATAAAACCCGTCTCTTGACGAACACTTGGGGAGAATTTAAGACCAGTCGTCTGAGCTGAAGTGAAATGAGAGAATGAGCAATTGTAGAGTTAATGTAATGCGTCTTACTTCAGTGTAATCACTACATTAAAATATAAGAAACGTCACACAGTCTACTTACCCATTTTCCCCAAGAACAAACATGTGAGAAAGAGCGCAAACACTGGAGACGTCATCGTGTTGAAGTTGCTGGGTTGAATGACAGAATGTCGCTGGTTTCTCCTCTTCAGAGACAAGGAAGTGTTTGACGGGCCGACCAATTCGTTATGAAGGAAACACGATCACGTGCTCTCTGTGACGTATACTGCCAAGTTTAGCTCTTGAAAAAATAAATTTACCACAGACATCACTTGTTAAATGACATGTACTCACACATTTACTCACTTTAAAGTCGTGGTTTTTGTCTCTTTCGGAAACACCAGTTTACCATAGACTGCAGTTCACTTATGCTTAACCTTTTTCAATGAAACAAGAGAGCAAATAACATGCAGGCATACTTATTTATTAAAATCCACTCAGAATACAGCATGGTAATCATTTGTCAGGGTTTTTTTGTTACATTTGCTGAAAACAGATGGCTCTGGTCCTCTGACAGAAGGCTCAGTGATGAAACAATCTAAAACTGAACATTAACCTCCTCTAAAGTTATGACTAATACACTGCCTAATTTATTTAAAGGTGTGTTGATTCCACCTCAGTGTTTCTACCAGCTAATCTATGATATTAACCTTCCTGACCTCTGTAATGTTTTCTAATCCAGAGCAGATCTGCTGTCTGCTTTTCTCTGATCTGAAACAAATGTCACTTCCTCCCAGACCTTTCTTAGAACCACCTGAGGCCCCTCTTACCTGGAAACCACAGAGCTGCTTACACGAGTAGAATTGTAAATCTCTGTGCTATATACTTCCTGGTTTTATATGACGCTATGTTTGTTAAAAACCCCAATGAAATATTTTAAAAAAATATATACTTTTATTTAGCACTTTTCAAAAATAAGTCTACAAAATGCTTCACAGACATAAAAACTCAAAAAAAAATCTCAATATTCATTAACAATCTAAGCTTGTCTTTTGTTTACATTTTCCTCACCACAAAATTATAATTTATTGTTTGCACACACGTACAGACACACAAGTACACAGACACACACGTGTGTACACGCACGCGCGCACACACACACACACACACACACTTATACCTTTCCCATTGAACTTTTTGAATTCCCCTAAAATAAAAAATATAAAAAATATTCTTAAATGTTCAAATAGCAGGACAAGACATAAAAAGAGTTTACTTGCTAAATGTAATTTGCATAATTGTTTTTCTCGGTTACATTGTTTTTGTGATTGTTGGGAGCTGAAATTGTTTATTAATTGCCGAGTCCTGATACAAAGTGTCACATTAGCGCAACACAGCTTCATCAAATTTTAACATCATATTTACAAAACCGCTACATTACACTATTAAAGTGAGACAAATGTGTTCATGTATTACCCAGAGACAGAGATAAAACATGGCCAGCTCTACTGCTTCACACTAAAGTACACACATTCAGTCCAGGTGTCGTCTCTCTGCATCTTTGATGCGTTCATCTTTGTTTCAGAGGAGTCTGAAAAACAGAAAGAAAAACTCACTACCATGCCATGATCAGTGAGTACATGCTGTAGATACAAACAGTACTACTAACCTGCACACAAGCAGAGGTTTCTGTTGTCCATCATACACATTAAGAAAGCCAGTAAAACACTCAGGATGGTGGTGAATGTCGAAGTTCCACTCAAGAAATACACCAAGACAGGAGAGTACATCTCATCTGTAGAGAGACGGACATCAGGAGACACTACAGAGCAGCTTTTATATCACTCTGTGTTTAGAGAGACAACTTTTGCTTACCTTCGAACTCCAGCTTGGTCCCATTTCCAAACAGAATGTGTCCACATGAGGCAACAGCACAGTAGTAGGTCCCAGCATGAGGAAGATTCAGACTCTTCATCGGCAGCTTGTAGACACAGGTGTGTGTTTGTGTGTTGGGTTTCCTCTCACACTGATCAGTCCTGCCTCCATGGGTGTAAATGAGTCCTGGCTGAGATTCTCCCGACTTCTTGAACCAGTAAACACTGTGTTCTCCATCACAGGTCCCAGTGTGTACTGTACAGTCCAGAGTCACAGAGCCTCCTGGCTGGATGCTCTCAGATGCTGACTGATGGACCGTAGCTGGGATCTTCAAACCTGAACCTTCTACATCGACTAAGGTTCCCTCCCCAAATTCAATAGTTAATTTATTACTTGCACAGTAGTAGGTAGCTGAGTCTGAAACGCGCACATCTGTGATCTTCAAGTGATTTTTACCAGTTTCAGTATCCAATGTGAAGCGTGGATTGTTTTTGAATTCATCATGAAATATTCCATTTGTTTCATACTTGTAATAAGTAGAGATGAGCTTTGGTTCCTGTCCCAGAGTTTGCTTATACCAGTAAATCCTTGAAGCAACATCGCCTTCATAGAAACATCTCAAAGTGAAGTTATCCCCAGTTTTAGCTGATACTAAACCACTCTCTTGATGAAGAGATGAGGAGAGTTTTGGATCAGTGGTCTGAGCTGTAGCGATAGGAGAGACAAAGCAAATGCACTCTATTAACACGTGAAAAACATAACGGAATATCAGAACTAATGTCATGAGTAGTGGCTTAACAAATTCAAACTTGCAGTTGCAAAAAATACAGCTCACCAACTTTTCCGAAGAACAAACCCATCAGATAGAAGAGAAATTTTGGAGATGTCATCGTGTTCAAATTGTCGTGCTGAATGAAAAGAATCTGTATTTTGTCTCCACTCTTCAGAGACGAGGATGCATTTGACGGACCAACGAATTCATTATGAAGGAAACACGATCACGTGCTCTCTGTGACGTATACTGCCAAGTTTAGCTCTTGAAAAAAATCAATTTACCACAGACCTCACTTGTTAAACATCATGTACTCACACCTCACACATTTACTCACTTTAAAGTCGTGGTTTTTGTCTCTTTTGGAAACACCAGTTTACCATAGACTGCATTTCGCTTATGCTTAACCTTTGTCAATGAAACACAACAGCATATAACATGCAGACATACTTATTTATTAAAATCCACTAAGAATACAGCATGGTAATCATTTGTCAGAGTTCTTCTGTTACATTTGCTGAATACAGATGGCTCTGGTCCTCTGATAGAAGGCTCAGTGATGAAGCAAACTAAAACTGAACATTAACCTCCTTTAAAGTTATGACTAATACACTGCCTAATTCATTTAAAGGTGTGTTGATTCCACCTCAGTTTTTCTACCAGCTAATCTATGATATTAATCTTCCTGACCTCTGTAATGTTTTCTAATCCAGAGCAGATTTGCTGTCTGCTTTTCTCTGATCTGAAGCAAATGTCACTTCCTCCCAGACCTTTCTTAGAACCACCTGAGGCCCTCTTACCTGGAAACCACAGAGCTGCTTACACGAGTAGAATTGTAAATATCTGTGCTATATACTTCCTGGGGCCTGTTTCACAAAACCAAGATAAGGGATTAAGCCGGGATTTCCCAGTTATCCTGGATGAATTAAGCCTTGATTCGGTTTCACGAAAGCAGAGGCACATAAATCACCATGGAGATTTATTCTGTACAGCTAGCCTGCTCCTGACCAGGCTAACAGCCAGGATTTATTTAATCCTGTAGCCTTTTCTGATCACCCAGCAGTGGTTTTACCCTATTGTTATCAGCCTGGATTAAAATACAACAGGTGCATATTGCTGTTCATTTAAGTACTGTTATTATTTAAAGTTGTGACCATTATTTTTATAATTATTCATGTGACATTATTACTGTTATATTGCTGTATGAAGACTGATGTTCATATTGTTGTTAGAAGTTTAATTAATATATTATGGCAGTTGTTGAGATAATTAGAAAAGGCTGATCAAATTTCAAATGTGTTTTAAATGAAGTCTGTTACTAAGGGCAATACATACAATGCTGTACATTTCTATAGTTGACCAATGCACCTTGAATTATTTTGGTTGATTCATTTTTTTTTTTTATTCTTTAACAATAAGTATCATGTTTGTTCCACTTCCATGTACATTGTATTTGGCATTCTTAGCACACAATTTGTGTTGTCCAGTAAACTGCAACTATAATTTGGGAGGATTGTACAATTTTAAGAACATATAATTGTACAGTCCTCCCAAATTATAGTCTTAGTTCACTGGACCAGTAACTATCTAGTGATGTAGGCTACTGTGCATTCATGACAACAGGGAGAGGACACCTCAATGGTTTTTGACCTCATATTTGGGGGGAAATAACTGATGAATATCACTCTGTTCCATTCATGTTTACAGTGTGCATGGAATTTATCACTTAATTATCTTCATAGTTTCTAGATTTTAGAGTCTAAGTTCTTTAGTGTCTTTATTTTCTATGTCCATATATACAGGGAGCAAGGCATATCATATGTAGAGAAGGAAACTCGTCCTCTATCAAATAAAAAAAAAACGCGAAAAAAGCGTGGCAGACAATAGCGGACAGACTGAATGATAGTCTAAAAATATACATTTATGAACTACTGCTCTTAACTGAAACCATTCAATAAGTCACTGTCATTGGCAAAAACGAACAGTTGTACACTTTGCATTAAACGCGAGCAGTGGAAGTTAATGACTTAGGACATTTATATTTTAGCCCATGAGAGAGAGAGGGAGAAACAGAGTGAAAGAGATATTTACGCATCATATTCTAGCGTTGTAGAAAATTGATCTTTATGGTAAATTTCCTGAGTAACATTATCTTCTGCTTACTTTTAAGGCAAAGAGTACAACTGTTAATTTGCGCAAATGATTAGTAGCCTAATCCTTGAATGGAATGATTATGACGGTTTCAGTTCAGAGCAGTTGTCAGTTAATGTATATATTTAGGCTACAATTACGCATTCAGTCGGTCCGCAATCGTCTGCCACGCTTTCTCGCTGTTTCATTACAGCGGCCGTGTTTCTTTTCTTTTTATACAAATGTATTTCATGATATCATACTTCCATAAGAAGCTGCTGCTCACTCTGTATAAAGTATGTACAATGCGTAGTCTCCATTTTGGCATCAGTAAATCTGTGATCGACCTCGCGGTCTTTTGAGGAAAGCCGTGGACGCGCATCTATCTGAATTACTTCAGCCTGGCTCAACCTAGTCGCTCCTCCTCAGCCTGGCTCGGCCTTTGTGAAACGCACCAAGCCAGGATGCACAGATTAGACTAGGTCAAGCCTCGATTTATCAGTTATCCTGGATTTATATATTCTGCTTTTGTGAAACAGGCCCCTGGTTTTATATGATGCCATGTTTTTTAAAAACCCCAATAAAATATTTAAAAAAAAAACCTTTTTATTTAGCGCTTTTCAAAAATAAGTCTACAAAATGCTTCACAGACATAAAAACTCAAAAAAGTATCTCAATATTCATGAACAATCTTAGCATGTCTTTTGTTGTTTACATTTTCCTCACCACGATATTATCATTTATGGTTTGCACACACACGTACACACATACACACACACACGTACACATACACAAGTACACGTGTGTACACACACACACACACACACACACACACAGACACACAGATTAATACCTTTCCCATTGAACTTTTCGAATTCCCCTTAAAATAAACAATATAAAAAATATTCTTAAATGTTCAAATAGCAGGACAAGACAAAAAGAGTGTACTTTCTAAATGTAATTTGCATAATAGCTTTTCTCGGTTACATTGTTTTTGTGATCGTTGGAGCTGAAATTGCAATCAAAATTGGATTAATTGCAGAGCCCTGATACAAAGTGTCACATTAGTGAAACACAGCTTCTTCAAATTTTAACATCATATTTACAAAACCGCTACATTACACTATTAAAGTGAGACAAATGTGTTCATGTATTACCCAGAGACAGAGATAAAACATGGCCATCTCTACTGCTTCACACTAAAGTACACACATTCAGTCCAGGTGTCGTCTCTCTGCGTCTTTGATGCGTTCGTCTTTGTTTTGGAGGAATCTGAAAAACAGAAAGAAAAACTCACTGCCATGCCATGATCAGTGAGTACATGCTGTAGATACAAACAGTACTACTAACCTGCACACAGGCAGCGGTTTCTGTTGTTCATCATACACATTAAGAAAGCCAGTAAAACACTCAGGATGGTGGTGAATGTCAAGAAATACACCAAGACAGGAGAGTCCACCTCATCTGTAGAGAGACGGACATCAGGAGACACTACAGAGCAGCTTTTATATCACTCTGTGTTTAGATGAGACAACTTTTGCTTACCTTCGAACTTCAGCTTGGTCCCGTTTCCAAACAGAATGTGTCCACATGAGGCAACAGCACAGTAGTAAGTCCCAGCATGAGAAAGATTCAGACTCTTCATCGGCAGCTTGTAGACACAGGTGTGTGTTTGTGTGTTGGGTTTCCTCTCACACTGATCATTCCTGCCTCCATGGGTGTAAATGAGTCCTGGCTGAGATTCTTCAGAGTTCTTGAACCAGTAAACACTGTGTTCTCCATCACAGGTCCCAGTGTCTACTGTACAGTCCAGAGTCACAGAGCCTCCTGGCTGGATGCTCTCAGATGATGACTGATGGACCCAAGCTGGGTCCTTCAAATCTGAACCTTTTACATTGATAATAGTGCCCTCTGCAAAATCCAAGACAACTGCATTGCTAGTTGCACAGTAGTAAGTAGCCGAGTCTGAGATATTTAAATCAAAAATTGTCAAGTTTTTGTCTGCAGTATCCAATCTGAAGCGTGAATTGTTCTTAAATTCATTATAAAAAGTGATTTTTATACCATACACATAGATGGTTGAGATGAGTCTTGGTTTCTGTCCCAGAGTTTGCTTATACCAGTAAAGCCATGCAGCTTCACCTTCACAGAAACATCGCAGAGTTACCTTGTCTCCAACATTAGCTGATACAATACGTCTCTCTTGACGAACAGATGACAATTCCTGAACGGACATATGAGCTGAAGTGAAATGGGAGACCAAACCAATGCACAATTAATTCAATTGAATGAAATTAAATTATTGCAGCATAAAAATATTAGCAGCATTTCCGAGAATAGCTGTTATAAACTAAAACATAGTAACTGCAACCACAAAACCAACAACTCACCCATTTTGCCCAAGAAGAAAAAAGCCAGATACAAGAGAAACTTTGGAGATGTCATCGTCTTCGTATTCTTGTGTTGAATGAGAGAAATCTCAATCTTTTCTCCACTCTTAAGAGACAAGACTGTGTTTGATTGGCCAGCCTGAAGTGACACTGTACGTCCTACTTATGGAAACATGATGACGTGCTCACTGTCACCTACAGTGTCAAGTTTGGTTGATGAGATTCACATGGTGTGAGGTATATAAAGAAAATAATGACTCTTTACCTTGGTATCATATTTAACATTAGGGGGGGAAATAAATTACAGGTTATATAGTTCATACCCCATAATGTTTACAGTGGAGTCTAATCATGCTCAGGACTCTGCAGTGGGCTAACTGTCATGTCTAGAAGATAAGGTAACATGCAGGTCTGATAGTTTTTCTGAAAAAAAGCATTTTTAGCGATAATAAAGTTGAGTATTCATTAAAATTTAAGTATATATATATATATATATAATAGAGAGAGAGAGAGAGAAATTTGACTGAAAATCTATGCTTCTATGGTTTCGGAGAATTTTGCTGAACTTACCCAACTTTAAAATACTTTAAAGCTATAGTGCATAGATTCTGTCCTCCTCATGAGGAATTCTAAGTAATGACCATAAAGCTGTCGGCGCGACCACGTGAAACAAGACTTCTGTGATCGCGTACGTGCCCGCACCCCTCCTCCACGCAGTTACTAGTATGCAAGGAGGATGACATGATGGACTCTTCAGAAGAGGTCATTATCTTCACTCGAGCTTCTGCTCAGGTTCTTGATAGGCAGCTTGTAGACGCAGGTGTGTGTTTGTGTGTTGGGTTTCCTCTCACACTGATCAGTCCTGCCTCCATGGGTGTATATGAGTCCTGGCTGAGATTCTTCCGAGTTCTTGAACCAGTAAACACTGTGTTCTCCATCACAGGTCCCAGTGTCTACTGTACAGTTCAGAGTCACAGAGCCTCCTGATTCATCATGAAATATTCCATTTGTTTCATACTTGTAATAAGTAGAGATGAGCTTTGGTTCCTGTCCCAGAGTTTGCTTATACCAGTAAAACCTTGAAGCAGCATTGCCTTCATAGAAACATCTCAAAGTGAAGTTATCCCCAGTTTTAGCTGATACTAAACCACTCTCTTGATGAAGAGATGAGGAGAGTTTTGGATCAGTGGTCTGAGCTGTAGCGATAGGAGAGACAAAGCAAATGCACCTTATTAACACGTGAAAAACATAACGAATATCAGAACTAATGTCATGAGTAGTGGCTTAACAAATTCAAACTTGCAGTCACAAAAAAGACAACTCACCAACTTTTCAGAAGAACAAACACGTCAGAGAAATTTTGGAGATGTCACCGTGTTCAAATTGTCGTGCTGAATGAAAAGAATCTGCATTTTGTCTCCACTCTTCAGAGACGAGGATGCATTTGGCTGACCAACGAATTCATTATGAAGGAAACACGATCACGTGCTCTCTGTGACGTATACTGCCAAGTTTAGCTCTTGAAAAAATCTGTTTACCACAGACAACATCACTTGTTAAACATCATGTACTCACACCTCACACATTTACTCACTTTAAAGTCGTGGTTTTTGTCTGTTTCGGAAATACCAGTTTACCAGAGACTGCAGTTTGCTTATGCTTAACCTTTGTCAATGAAACAAGAGAGAAAATATCATGCTGGCATACTTATTTATTAAAATCCACTCAGAATACAGCATAGTAATCATTTGTCAGGTTTTTTTTTTTGTTAAATTTGCTGAAAACAGATGGCTCTGGTCCTCTGATAGAAGGCTCAGTGATGAAGCAAACTAAAACTGAACATTAACCTCATCTAAAGTTATGACTAATACACTGCCTAATTCATTTAAAGGTGTGTTGATTCCACCTCAGTGTTTTTACCGACTAATCTATGATATTAACCTTCCTGACCTCTGTAATGTTTTCTGATCCAGAGCAGATCTGCTGTCTGCTTTTCTCTGATCTGAAGCAAATGTCACTTCCTCCCAGACCTTTCTTAGAACCACCGGAGGCCCCTCTTACCTGGAAACCACAGAGCAGCTTACACAAGTAGAATTGTAAATCTCTCAAATTTTTATATATATATATATATATATATATATATATATATATATATATATATATATATATATATATATATATAACACACACACACACACACACACACACACACACACACACACACACACACACACACACACACACACACACACACACACACACACACACACACACAGAGAGAGTACAGGCCAAAAAGTTTGGACACACCTTCTCATTCAATGCGTTTCCTTTTTATTTTCATGACTATTTGCATTGTAGATTCTCACTGAAGACATCAAAACTATGAATGAACACATGGAATTATGTACTTAACAAAAACGTCGAGAAATAACTGAAAACATATGTATTTTAGATTCTTTCCAAGTAGCCACCCTTTGCTTTTTTATTAATAAGGGAAAAACTTCCACTAATTAACCCTGACAAAGCACACCTGTGAAGGTAAAACCATTTCAGGTGACTACCTCATGAAGCTCACTGAGAGAACACCAAGGGTTTGCAGAGTTATCAAAAAAAGCAAAGGGTGGCTACTTTGAAGAATCTAAAATATAAGACATGTTTTCAGTTATTTCACACTTTTTTGTTAAGTACATAATTCCACATGTGTTTATTCATAGTTTTGATGCCTTCAGTGAGAATCTACAATGGAAATAGTCATAAAAATAAAGAAACACATTGAATGAGAAGGTGTGTCCAAACTTTTATACTTACTTCCTTACTTACTTACTTACTTACTTACTTACTTACTTCCTGGTTTTATATGACACCATGTATGTTAAAAACCCCAATAAAAAATATAAAAAAATACTTTCATATAGCTCTTTTTAAAAATAAGTCTACAAAGTGCTTCACAGACATAAAAACTCCATAAATGATCTTACTATTCATGAACAATCTTGGCTTGTCTTTTGTCATTTACATTTTCCTCACCACAATATTATCATTTATGGTTTGCACACGTACACAGACACACACGTACACACACATACTGTATACACACATACACACTTCCTTTATATGCACACACATACTGTACACAAACACACATACTTTACACAAAAACACACACACACTGTATACACACACATACTGTACTCTCTCTCTCTCTCTCTCTCTCTCTCAAGCTCAATATGTCACAGTAGTTCAGAACAAAGCCTTACAAAACCATAGAGAGATTTTGTCATTACACGGCTGACCACATGGAAACAATAAAAAGAGTTTGGGTTTGTGGCATGCCATCAACACAATCAAAGCTGAAAACTAAAGGTATCAGAGCTTACCAAAAGACGCATCTTTTTAGTCAAGCTTGCAACTAGCCACATTGTTTTTTTACGATTTATTTTTGGGCTTTCTCTGCCTTTTCATTTGACAGGACAGCTAGGTGAGAAAGGGGAGAGAGAGGGGGAAGACATGCAAGAAATCGTCACAGGTCAGATTCGAACCCTGGACCTCTGCGTCGAGGCATAAACCTCCCAGTATATGTGCGCCTGCTCTACAACTGAGCCAACCTGGCCACAATTAGCCACATTGTTGACCGTATTACTCTATATTTTTATATCCCTTGCCTTTGTGATTTATTGAGATTTTTAGTGAGGATCATTGGGTTTTAACCTATTCATTTATTAGGCCTGTGAAGTACTTTGTAACTATATGTATTAGGTGCTATATGAATAAAATGTACTTACTTACTAAGTAAAGCAACAAAATGCCATCATAATTTACCTCTCAGATGATTTGGGTTGTTCCCTATGCTAAGAACAGCACCAGAATCTAATATGTAAGGTTATTGCAAACCACTGGGACAGACACAGTGGAAATCATTGGACTAGATACATTATCATTAGAAAAGCTTCTTTTGGCTTGTATTAGTTTATTAGAAGGTAAAACCCTTACATCATACATTTATAGGTAAAATAATGTAAGCAATTTTTTTCCTGTTTCAAGAAAAGCCAAATTACAAAACACTGATGATGACAAGATGAAGACATGTCCATTTTTATTGTTTCACACCGGCGTACACACATTCATCCTCTGTGTCATCCCTCTGTCTTCTCGATCTGCTTGCCTTGTTTACCCTCAAAGCAGCGTAATGGAGATTTTCCTCATTTTTGTATCCCTAGCAATGAAACGTAAAACTGTAAATCACAATTTTCTACACAGCCATTGTTAAGTTATATAAATATGTTAGGTAGGTTAATCAGCCAAAAATACCTCTGCATTCGTTGTTGAGGATGCGGAAATTCTTGTGTGAGACCCTGAAAGATAATGGAAAGCTGTGTTTCTGTACTGCCATGTTGAAAAATGACACTCTGTAGATAACGTACAAACAGCAGCATTTACCTGTACATTGGCAGCTGTTTCTCTTGTTCATAATGTACAGAAAGAAAGCCAGTAAAACACTCAGGATGGTGGTGAATGCCAAAGCACCACTCAAGAAATACACCAAGAAAGGAGAGTACACCTTATCTGTTGTGAGACATTAGGACAAAGTACAGAGCTTTGAAATTGTATTCTCTTTTTATCTAAGATGATGGTTAACACAATAACAATTCATTAGCTGAGACAACTTCTCCTAGAAAGTTCCTTACCCTCTAACTCCAGCTTGGTCCCGTTTCCAAACAGAATGTGTCCACATGAGGCAACAGCACAGTAGTAGGTCCCAGCATGAGGAAGATTCAGACTCTTCATCGGCAGCTTGTAGATACAGGTGTGTGGTTGTGTGTTGGGTTTCCTCTCACACTGATCAGTCCTGCCTCCATGGGTGTAAATGAGTGCTGGCTGAGATTCTTCAGAGTTCTTGAACCAGTAAACACTGTGTTCTCCATCACAGGTCCCAGTGTCTACTGTACAGTTGAGAGTCACAGAGCCTCCTGGCTGGATGCTCTCAGATGCTGACTGATGGACCGTAGCTGGGATCTTCAAACCTGAACCTTCTACATTGACTAAAGTTCCCTCCGCAAATTCAATAGTTAATGTATAACTTGCACAGTAGTAGGTAGCTGAGTCTGAAACGCGCACATCTTTGATATTCAAGTGATATTGACCAGTTTCAGTATCCAATGTGAAGCGTGGATTGTTTTTGAATTCATCATGAAATGTTCCATTTGTTTCATACTTGTAATAAGTAGAGATGAGCTTTGGTTTCTGTCCCAGAGTTTGTTTATACCAGTAAAACCTTGAAGCAACATCGCCTTTATAGAAACATCTCAAAGTGAAGTTATCCCCAGTTTTAGCTGATACTAAACCACTCTCTTGATGAAGAGATGAGGAGAGTTTTGGATCAGTGGTCTGAGCTGTAGCGATAGGAGAGACAAAGCAAATGCAACTTATTAACACGTGAAAAACATAACGGAATATTAGAACTAATGTCATGAGTAGTGGCTTAACAAATTCAAACTTGCACTCACACAAAAGACAACTCACCAACTTTTCCGAAGAAAAAACATGTCAGATAGAAGAGAAACTTTGGAGATGTCATCGTGTTCAAATTGTCGTGCTGAATGGAAAGAATCTGCATTTTGTCTCCACTCTTCAGAGACAAGGATGCATTTGATTGGCCAACCAGATGTGACTCTGTACGTCCTATTTAGGAAACTTGACACATGCTCACTGCCACAGTAGAAATACAGGTTTACCATTCATGGTGTCCTTTGTTACAGTCCTAAATATATTGATTCATGTCAATCATTGTGTGGTTTTATGATAATGTTAACACTAATAACATACAGTAGGGCTTAGTCGTCCTTAACATTTGGCAATAACCCGATCATATATTACAACAGGGCATTATCAGTTGCCAGCTTTTAATGAATAACACTTGACACAAGTACAACTGAACAAATATAGTGCAAACTCACATTAAAAGATGTGCACGTATACCAACATGTCAATATAAACACAGCAAGCTTTCACTCACATAAGCTGATACAAACCCACTCTCTCTTGATGATGAAATGAGGAGAATGAGGAGAGCTGTTACACAGTCTGGAGAAGCAGCCATGAAGGCATTTTATTTTATTTTTACCCCTACACACATACATACTTATGCATACATACGTACATACGTACGCACGTACGCACGAACAAACACATACATACTTTTCTTTTCCTGTCGTATTTGAAGTGGAGGGATGTTTGAGTGGTCTTTGTCTTTAAGAGCATCTATAGTATGTCAGAGTGCAAACTCTGTTACATCCTGTAGAAAACCACAAAGCCAATTGCACTAAAAACGATACAATAAACAAGAACATAGGGGTAAGCAGAGGTGGAAAAAGTACTAAACTATTGTACTCAAGTAAAAGTACCAATACTTTGATTAAATATTACTCAAGTAAAAATACCTATCTGAAAAATTACTCAAGTAAAAGTAATAAGTAGTTCATTTAAAATGTACTTTAAGTAAAAGTTACTTAGTTACATTTAAAAAACAAACAAAAAAAAACTGTAAAACGGAGGGGTGGGGGGGGGGGAGGGTTGCAGCATAACTAGCAAAGCTTCAGATGTCGGTGCGCACTCAAGTCATTTTTGAGGGATAACCGCTCATTTACGTCCATGCTAACGTCTCCCACTCAGTTCCAGGTCCGACCGTTACATCCATGGGTCCGACGGTGCGACCATGTACACTCACCTTAAAGATTATTAGGAACATCTGTAAGATTTCTCGTTAATGCGATTATCTAATCAACCAATCACATTGCAGCTGCTTAAATGCATTTAGGGGTGTGGTCCAGGTCTAGACAATCTCCTGAACTCCAAACTGAATGTCAGAATGGGAAATAAAGGTGATCTAAGCAACTTTGAGCGTGGCATGGTTGTTGGTGCCAGACGGGCTGGTCTGAGTATTTCACAATCTGCTCAGTTACTGGGATTTTCATGCACAACCATTTCTAGGGTTTACAAAGAATGGTCTGAAAAAGGAAAAACATCCAGTATGCTGCAGTCCTGGGGGGCCGAAATGCCTTGTTGATTCTAGAGGTCAGAGGAGAATGGGCCAAGTGATTCCTACGGAGCCCCCCTGGTCCCACTTTGTCAAAAAAATTAATTATAACTATCTTGTGGCCACGAGATAGTATCTTGAGGCCTCAAGATAACTATCTTGAGGCCTCAAGATAACTATCTTGAGGCCTCAAGATAACTATCTTGTGGCCTCAAGATAACTATCTTGTGGCCACGAGATAGTATCTTGAGGCCTCAAGATAACTATCTTGAGGCCTCAAGATAACTATCTTGTGGCCACGAGATAGTATCTTGAGGCCTCAAGATAACTATCTTGTGGCCTCAAGATAACTATCTCGTGGCCACGAGATAATTCTTCTTCATATTTTATAGCCTATATTTATACTTTTTACATGTGTGTGTATATATGTCACAAAGTGGAGCCAGGCAGCCAGAGTTGCATATAGTGTGGTGTTTTGGTTTGCCTGGCACAGAACATAAGACTCCTCCCAGCGCACCTGAGGCAGATCTCATCTGGAGAGATGCTGGAGGAACACGGAACGCGCTCCAACACACCGGGAGCGCATTTTAATAATGAATGCTGAGACACAAGGAGGAAAGAGGAGCGGATAGAGAGCGAAAATGAAACGTTGGGGACGCTACACTGCCCTACAAAGCAAAAAGGCAGTAACTACGCAGAGTGCAGAACTGAGAAAAATGACTTTAAAGTTATCCTGTCATCCAGCTAAGTAGTTGTAGGTAGATTATTGGACATGTGGCTGTTTTTGTTACTTGATATTAGCTTATTCTTTGTACATATCAATCCTCATATTTAATTTGATATTTTACCCCTATTTTGCAGTTACTGTATTCTTGCTTTGTATTACTTACCAAAAACGTGGCACCATACCAAGGAAAAAGGCAGTAACTACAGATTCTCCAAAAACTATTTTGGGTGTGTTAGATACACTGTATTTGAAATAATTGGAACCATTTGTTTTCCTGAACATGGATATACCAAAACCAAAACT
Source organism: Perca fluviatilis (assembly GCF_010015445.1). Lineage (NCBI taxonomy): Eukaryota > Metazoa > Chordata > Actinopteri > Perciformes > Percidae > Perca > Perca fluviatilis. The sequence goes on from NC_053125.1 coordinate 8,825,009, forward strand.
AATTTCACCATTTTAGGTTAATATAATTAAGGGGAATCCAAATTAAATATATAATTGTATATTCAGAAGAAAAAACCGTTCAAAAAATAATTGCTTAGGAACAGGAACCAATGTGTTTGAGCCCGAGAGCTAAGGGGGTCGTAAATACCTGCCGGCTCGCAAGCAGAAGTTTGTTTTTGTTGAAAGGATGCTTACAGTAAATCGAATATGTCAGTTTTGCTCACAACTCGCTAACTTCTCTAAACAGTATTCGAATATTTTTCCACCGCTGGTTGGATTATAACTTTGTGACATGAACAACAAAATGATGACATGGCATCGGCGATGATGTGAAGTTACAGAGGATAAAGTTACAGCTAGGAGCAGGGAGGATCAGGGGCAGGTAAGCAAAGCTATTTAAAACATCGCCTGTTAGCATAATGCTATCTGAATGGACCTCTGAGAGAAAGTCCCGCCCTGGCGGCTGACAGGTGTTTATATTGTGATAGCCTAGCCTCTAAATGTTTAATTTAATAAATACATTTGTGTGAAGTTAGAAGGGTGAAATCGCAAATGTTAAAACCGTCTTGTGAGGATGCCGCGAAATCAGCTGTGTGTGTTCACCATGGAAACAGTAACTTCACTGCGCAGCAACACGGTTATTTTTTGTTAGGTAAAACAGAACAAGAATACAGTAATGGATGTTACTGTACTCTTGCTTTGTTTCACAAGGGCTTTTTGCAGTTACTGTACAAACGACTACCATTTTTCTCCAAAACGACACACATTTGAGATAAGATGTTTTGTCACATAACAAAGGATGCCTTGAATGTTATGAAAATGATAATAACTCATTTTTGACCAAAAATGCAGTTACTGCCTTTTTGCTTTGTAGGGCAGTACAGGAGTGCAGGACAGAGCACAGATCTGCCTCAGGTGCGCTGGGAGGAGTCTTCTGTTCTGTGCCAGGCAAACCAAAACACCACACTATATACAACATAAGAAAACTCTGGCTGCCTGGCTCCACTTTGTGACATATATACATGTAAAAAGTATAAATATAGGCTATAAAATATGAAGAAGAATTATCTCGTGGCCACGAGATAACTATCATATGGCCACAAGCTAGTATCTTGAGGTAACTATCTTGTGGCCACGAGATAGTTATCTTGAGGCCACAAGATAACTATCTTGTGGCCACGAGATAGTATCTTGAGGCCTCAAGATAACTATCTTGTGGCCACGAGATAGTTATAATTAATTTTTTTGACAAAGTGGGACCAGGGGGGCTCCGTAGATTCCAGCTGATAGAAGATCAAATTTGATTCAAATAACCACTCGTTACAACCGAGGTATGCAGCTAAGCATTTGTGAAGCCACAACACGAACAACCTTGAGGCGGATGGGCTACACTGGCAGAAGACCCCACCGGAAGCACTCATCTCCACTAAAAATAGGAAAATGAGGCTACAATTTGCACGAGCTCACCAAAATTGGACAGTTGAAGACTGGAAAAATGTTGTCAGGTCTGAAGACTCTCGTTTTCTGTTGACACATTCAGATGGTAGAGTCAGAATTTGGCTTGCTCGGCGCTCGGACAGTCACACTCGGAAATCCCGCTGTAAGACGGAGGTCTTTTAGACCGGTCCCGTAAATAAGAGGCTTTTATTTCGCCGTTTCAGATAGTTTGTTTAAATATCACAACACATGTGGTTAACTGTCTTTTCGGAGTTAAACTCAACAACACACACACACACATACACACACACACACACACACACACACACACACACACACACACACACACACATACACATACACATACACACACACACACACACACACACACACACACACACACACAGCAGGCAGAGGAGAGATATACCATAGATAAACTGTATATTATTAGTCTATGAGATATTTTAGCCAAACTTTCTCGTTTGGCTCTCTGTGAAGGCGGTCACATTTTTCTCCCTCTCCTCCCGTTGCCTACCCTGCTTTGCTCTCTCGTCTAGTCTTTGTCTCTGTGTACCTTTAGAGTCTCTCTCTCTGCACTGCTCCTGAACTAAGAATTATGGATTTGAACAACTGGTCTCTCAGCGCAATTGACACCATCTTCTCGACGAGAAGCTCGGGTTCGGGGGAACCTGACTGCCCTGCCGGAACGTTCGCAGCTGTCTACACGATGGACGCGTGGGAGAGGTGGCGGATCGTGTGTCTGGCGGTTCTTTCCGTGGAGGACATTGAAGATATCTACCTATTCGGAACCATGATAACAGGTCTTTTGCTGATTGGCTCAGGCATTGCCCTGGTTTATCGAGAAATTAAAAAGAAGACGGGAACCGAGCAAAATACCAGGCTGCCCGTCATGGTTGAAGCTGTGGGCAGAGCTGTTGGGACTCAAATTGTGACTCTGACCACTATGAGCCACAAATTGGATACTGTGATCACCATGGGCCAAAAATTGGATACCATCTTGGAGAGACTGTCAGCTCTGGATAAGCTGGACAACATTTTGGGGATACTCATGGTTTTGGCAAGGAAATTTGATCGATACGGAGACCAGTGGGGACATTTCAGAGAAGTCGAGAGCTACTAACTGCGGCTTCCTGGCCCGAAGATAAAACCAATTCCAATCTTATCTTTTTCGGCTCCCTGAACCAGCGCTGGCCTTGGCCGAGGCCGGTGTTGAATAATCACCTCCCCTGTAGCACTGCAGCGAGGCACACTCTTGCGTTCCCTACCCGATTCCCACTGACACCTGTTGATTGTTGACTCGGACTGGATCCTGTTCAAGGTTGACTCCATGGCAACCTGCTGTGTATCGCTGTAACATTCGTGCGGACTTGAGACAACGTGATTACGGGGCTAGACGTGGTTTGACTACACAGGCCTACACATACACGAACCCTTCCATGTAAACTGATACGCAATCACCATCCCCAGCCCGTCCCGCCCCGCGCGGAAACCCCAGTCGGGCGCGTGCGGGTCCGTGGACAGCGCCTGGTGGCTGCAGGACCGGACTGCTGCTTACCTGTGATGGATTACCTCCACCCCAACACTCCCCTACCCCATGGCTTGTCTTGTGTGCTTGTACTGGTTATGTGCTTATGTTGCTGAGGTGTTTTTATTTTTCCTGTTCCCACACTGTACTCCTATTCAGGGGCATAGTCTGAGAGTTGCCTTTTTCTCCTCACCTCTCCTCATGTTATGCTGTATTTTTTTCCGGTCTTCCTGTCCTGTCTACCCCATGGTCATATTGTATGTTTGTGTATGTATGGTCAGGTTGATGTAAAAACAATTTCCCCTTGGGATTATTAAAGTATTTCTGATTCTGATATACCCGTTTCTTTTCGGGAGACTTGTTTAAATTATGCCATAGGCTATAGCCTACATTATATTTTGTATTTAGTTCATTATTTTGGTGTATTTGTTTTCTGATTTATTAGAAGTTGAGTCTTTATGATAAATGTACAGTTGTACATAAAGTGGTAACATGCTATGACATGTTATGTAGACTAAAGGGGAGACACCAACCTTTATAATTTGAATTTCTAATTTCCATCTCCCTGGGCATATACAGTGCACTACAATAATATAGAAATGATAAGTCCACAACACTAATAGGAACACATAGGACACACCAGTGCATATGCCTATTTATTTGTTTAATTTAAACTGACTTAAACTTATACTCTAATACTCTTTTTTTTTTTAACCTTTATTTAACCAGGAAGAAATAGTAGGGATCACGTTCCACTCTTTTGAATAAGTAAGGGGTTGTTTGAGCTAAACCATAACCACTTAAATTAAAGCTCAATTAGTTTTATTTTTCAATATTATTGCAATAGTTGTAGCATTATGAGGTTTTCTTGTCCGGAGATTGTTTTAATACAAAGGTGGTTATATTGTTGTAGTTTTTATTTCTAGCTGGTATTTTGGAGCCCTGCAGGTAGCCTCTGTGCTGGGGGTGTTGAGCAATAACAGGAAGAACACATCGTCTCAAACTGTTAACAGCGTTTTCTGTGCTTGTGAACTTGTGAGTTAATTCTTCCAAGAACAACCAGCAAGAACGTTCTCCCCAAGAACACAAGTCCGTAGTTTGCATTCTTGGTATTGAGAAACGCCCAATGAGTTCACTGTACTAAAATGGCCCCCACAGTCACCAGATCTCAACCCAATAGAACATATTTTGGATGTGGTGGAACAGGAGCTTCATGCCCTGGATGTGCATCCCACAAATCTCCATCAACTGCAAGATGCTATCCTCTCAATATGGGCCAACATTTCTAAAGAATGCTCCCAGCAGCTTGTTAAATCAATGCCACGAAGAATTAAGGCATTCACACCGCAAGTCTTAATGCAATAATTCAGATTTTTTGCTCAGATCAGATTTTTTGTTTGGCTGTTCACATTACCTTTTTAAAATGTGGCCTATATCAGATTCCAGTGTGAACGGTTTGCGTTTTTGAACTGACCCGCATGCGCAAAAGAATAATGAAGAGAAAGAGAGACAAATTGGCTATTTTGGCCTTTTGTGGGGTTATGGCTCCAAATTCACTACACAGGTCTGTGTGACCGGACGACCGATTTGCACGTCAGGACCGCTACGGGCCTCCAGAGTTTCATCTGGCTTCGCCTGCGCTCACGCTCCACCTCTCCGACGGTGCGGGCGAGAGATGGACCGGGATCCCACCTCAGCCGGGGCACCGGCCCTCACTTTCATTGCACCATGGGGCGACCCTCTGACTTACACGCGTGTTAGACTCCTTGGTATGTGTTTGAAGACGGGTTGGGTGGGTTGTCGACATCGCCTTTTCACGTGAGCCGATCCTCGCCCTAGCGACACAACGCGGTTGGGGCACACTGAGGACAGTCTGCCCCGGTTGACAGCCGCACCGGGAGCAGGGGGCCCTGCCCCTCCCCGGGGGGAGAGAGAGCACAGCGAGGGTTATTGAGGTAAAAGTCGCATCAAATCCGCCTTGGTTGTTCACACTGCGGCCGCATTGAAAAAAATCAGATCTGGGTCTGATTCAGGACCACATATGGAAGTGGCCTGGATCGTATTTGAAAAAATCAGATCTGGGCTAGATTTGAGTGTTCACAGTACTTCTGGGGGTGGGTTTAAAAAAAAAAAGGTTTGTTTTTTTTTTTTTTTGGGGGGGGGGGGGGGGGGGGGGGGGTTTTGTTTAGAAAGGAAAAAAAAAGTATATACTGGCATAATGAAGCAAACTTGGACATTCAATACAAATGCTGAAAGTCAATTGAAAACCTGTCTGTGCCATGTATAACAAATGAGCTTAGCTGGCAGGAATATTATTGAAAATGGGAAAGAATCTGACCAACTACACTATTAGTCGACGTAAATGTTGTTTAGACTTTGGCTGTAGCTCAGTTAACCACAGGGGTTTTGCCATATGTTGCAAAATTGATGGCAATTGGTGGCAGACAATGCTTTAGACACTGAAATCCATATTGCTCTCAATGGGAAAATCTAAGGCATGTTGAACAAAAATATCTGCCAAATTACTATAGTATACATGGGGCAGAGGTATGTGGAAGGTTAAGAGGTTATGCATTGGCTAGTCAATAAAACAATGGTGTGATGATCCAATGAATCCTTGATGGGTTTTGACAGCAAAAGAGTCTGAATATAATATAGCATTAATGGATTTTTACAGTTGTCATGAAGAAACACTGTTGTGCCCACAGGTCCCATTGCTACGGACCAAGGTCTCCATGATAATACAGCACTGAAAAGGGAGAAATTGATTTTAGCCATGCTAGCAGTATGGCTCTAAGGATGGCAGTCAGTTTGTCTTTCATTTGGGAGATCCACCACTTTGGTTCAGACTAACTATTGGATGGATTGCATTTTAATTTTCAACAGATATTCATGGTCCTTAGATGATAAATCGTATTACTTTGCTACATGTTCCTGTGTTGTCACTATGGGATTGACATTTGTGGTTCAGAGAGAGAAGAATGACATGGATTGCCCTACATTTAGCTACAGATATAATAGTTGACTAGAGGATACATTCTGATGGCTTTGGTGATCCCTGTGACTTTTCCTTTAGCACCATCAGCAAGTCAAACGTTTTCACTTATCCTGTGAAATATCTCAACATTTACATAATGGATTAGCACACAATTATGTACGGATCTTCATGGTTTCCAGATTATGTAGGACTTTGGTAATAACCTGACCTTTCCTCTAGTGCCACGATCAGGTTGCAATTTTTCCTTCAGAGTGAAATACTTGGACAACAATGGGATGGATTGCCATAAAATATGGTACAGACATTAATGTCCCCCTCTGGTTGATTCCTACCGACTTTGGTAATCCCCTGACTTTTCCCCCTGACTAGTGCCAGCATTAGTTTGATATTTTTGCTTTAACACTACTTGCATATCTCCACAACTATTTGAGCGATTGAAATGTGGTACAGTCACTGTCCCCAGAGGATTAACTGTAAAAAGTGTTATCCTGTCTTTTCATCTAGCACCATCACCAATTCAAAACATTCATTAATGCATGACAAAGCCAAAGTTACCTTACAGTACCAGGGACTGAACAGAAGCACACAAAGATTATTAGTGTTCATTCAATAGATTTGATTGATTTATTCTTATTTGACACAATATGTTCATGGAAATGCACAATACACGAATTAGGTCAAAGAAATTAAGGATAAAATGGTAACATTTTACAATAAGGTACACAAAAAAATAGGTAGTTAATGATTAGTTACTTTTTTTGAAAAATCAACAAATGATTAGTTACTGTTTTTCAGAATGGTAGTTACTGTTTTTCAGAAGGGTAGTTACTGCTTTTTGAAAGAGTAACTACCCTTCTGAAAAACTAACTAATCATTAGTTACTCTTTCAAAAAACAGTAACTACTGAGGTATATGGCCATCTTATTGTATCTGCATATTCTATATGATTTGTATGTAAGCTTTGGGTAACAAAGAAACCCAGATGAACTTTAGCCTACTTTCAGAAGACACATCTGGAAAAAGCATTATCAATGGACTCTTAGACAGAGCCAGTTGGCATGAAGCCATTGGTCAGTTATTGATCACACCCCAATTCATGGAATATACACATGTGGCACACACACAAAGAACTTTAGAGTGACTTTAGAGAATCTGAGAAGCTGTCCTCTCCGAGCTCTGCAGGGCTTGTAATTTGATGCTGAATTCTTGAATGTGAATAAACCTTTATAATCAAGAAACGGTGTCGGCAGATTCCTCTCTACACAGCAACACATCATCGATACTAATTAAACAACACTACCCTTCTGAAAAACAGTAACTAATCATTAGTTACTCTTTCAAAAAACAGTAACTACCCTTCTGAAAAACAGTAACTACCCTTCTAAAAAACGGTAACTAATCATTCGTTACTCTTTAAAAAACAGTAACTACCCTTCTGAAAAACAGTAACCAATCATTCGTTACTCTTTCAAAGACAGTAACTAATCATTAACTACCTATTTTTTGTGTACCTTACTGTAAAGTTTTACCGATAAAATACAAATAATGCCACTTACTGGTAAATTAATCCGAGCCCTTATAGCCAAAGACCAGGTTGTTGTACAGCATCAATCAATCTGGCTTTCTAAAGGAACTGACATCAAACCTCTTTGTTTGATGAATTATTCTCTAAAATTTCCTTTGCAAATCAACAGGAGTGTTGGAGAAGGGCCAATTAACAACCGTTCAACACTAGCTATGTTTCCATCGACCCGTTTTTATCCGAATTAAGTGATATCGAATGAAAAAATGCCTTATGGAAACAGTAAAATCCGACTGAATTTCATGGATATCGACTCAAATGAAATACGTTCGGTCTCATCGGATTTTTCTCTTGATCGATATACGGCTTATGCGATAAACGCTGATGGAAACGTTATTTGCCGAATAAATAATGAATTGCGATTAAGTTTTAGGTCATTTTATGGTTGCAACCCGCAATAAAACGAAGAAGAAGTTTCAGTTCATTTCAGCCCACTATTTCTGCTCTGTTTGCAAAACAAAAACAGATGTAGCCTAAGTGGAGAAGACGAGATACTTTTTTAATTTAATTTACCAGAAAAATATAACAGCTATGTTAGATAGAAAAAATCTAAGAAACGCCATCATTTATCAGGAGCTCGCGAAGGAAATTACCAACTGTTACGACAGGGACATTAAACGCTTAACTTGAAAAAACTTAACGTGGTTTAATGTATCTAAACAACGATGATCATCACCAGATTTATCATGGTTATATCTTGTCATGAACACTTAAGCCTGTCAAAAAAACTAAATCGAAATCCAACGATTATAGAAGTTATCTCACGTTAATATTGTCTTCATCAGTGGCCGTATTAATATTATTAATATGGCGAGGAAAAAGCTTAACGTGGTTTAATGTACCTAAACAATGATCAATCATCACCAAATTTCTCTCTCATATTACCCATCATAACCACGGAAAACTGTCAAATAATCTAACCCAAAGTCCAATGATTATGGACGTTATCTGACATAAAGCGTTTATGCTTCAGGGCAGCGGAGCGGCTGGGGGTTGACTCTCCACGGTTCTCATTGGCTTTATAAGTCCTAATGTGAAAAAGCTTAACATGGTTTAATGTATCTAAACAACGATCAATTATCAGTTTAGATATTAAACCATGTTAAGGTTTTTCACGTTAAGCGTTTTAGAATGTCCCCTTACGACAAGCCGTGGGACGTCCTGCGGAGTAAATGGAAGGCGCTCAAACAGCGATACACGGCTCAAAAAAGAGAGTTGTCTCTCAGCGGTGCCGGAGGGAAAATATAAGGCAAGTTCCACCTTTTTGATGAGCTGGATCATATCCTCAGCCAAAGGTCCATCGGAGCTTAGGCTATAGCTTGGCTTCTAATATTAACAACTACTAATAATAACTCTGTCCATTCCTATCAGTCTTCGCTTCACTCTTTACATCCTGGACCAATGAAAGATACAGATATTTATTCAAAGATCTACATCTATGTATGTACATAATCAAGGAGATTATAAGAAGAATCTTCCATCTTACTCAGAACGTAGAAATAATGTCCAGTTCTACTGCTTGATACTAGAGTACACACATTCATTGTTGGTGTTGTTCCTCTGTCTTCTTGATCTGTTGGGCAGGGTGACACTTAAAGCAGCATAATGGAGGTTGTCTGCATCTTTGTAACCCTGTTAACAAAATAGTTAAACGTAGATTGCAAATTATGGTTCCTCACAGAAATTATGTCGACAACACAGTTAATTGTGATGCATATAATGTGATTTTTTAATTTTTTTTAATTTTTTTTACGGTTAATGAAAATGTGAAAACTGTACACACCTCTGCACTCACTGTGGAGGGAGATGGAAATGTTGCGTGGTTTACTGGTTGTAGAACACAGAAAACATTTTATTTACAAGCAAAATTCAGTGAACACAATCTGCCAGATAGAAAAAGTACCAATTACCTGCAGTTTGGCAGCTGTTTCTTTTGTTCACCTTGTACATTAAGAAAGCCAGTAAAACACTCAGGATGGTGGTGAAAGCCAAAGCTGCACTCAAGAAATACACTAAAAGAGGAGAGTCCACCTCATCTGTAGAGAGACAGACTTTCAGTATATTTACTGTTTTTATCCCACGTTCAGTTAGTAAGTTACAATGACTAGTAGAGTCAATTTTATGCATATAGCTAAAATCAGAAATTTGCCTTAAAGGGTTTTGCAATCTCTACAACATACAACACCCTCCTCACAGCCTCGATTCAGATAGACAAAAACCTCCCCAAAGAAAAATCCTATAATGGGGAAATTACTTTCTACTTGTTACTACCCATCAGATTAGACAGCATATTCTAGAAAGTTCCTTACCCTCTAAGTCCAGCTTGGTCCCGTTTCCAAACAGAATGTGTCCACATGAGGCAACAGCACAGAAGTAAGTCCCAGCATGAGAAAGATTCAGACTCTTCATCGGCAGCTTGTAGACACAGGTGTGTGTTTGTGTGTTGGTTTTCCTCTCACACTGATCAGTCCTGCCTCCATGGGTGTAAATGAGTCCTGGCTGAGATTCTTCTGACTTCTTGAACCAGTAAACACTGTGTTCTCCATCACAGGTCCCAGTGTGTAATGTACAGTCCAAGAGTCACAGAGCCTCCTGGCTGGATGCTCTCAGATGCTGACTGATGGACCGTAGCTGGGACCTTCAAGCCTGAACCCTTTACATTGACTGTAGTGCCCTTGTAAAATTCAAACTTGTATGAGGAGCTTCTTGCGCAGTAGTAAGTAGCAGAGTCAGAAATTTGCAAATCTGTTATCTTCAAGTGATTTTTCCCTGTTTCAGTATCCAATTTAAAGCGTGGATTGTTGTTGAATTCATCATGAAATATAACATTTGTTTTATACATGTAGAAAGTAGAGATGAGCCGTGGTTTGTCCCAGAGTTTGCTTATACCAGTAAAACCTTGCAGCAGCATTGCCTTCATAGAAACATTGCAAAGTAAAGTTATCCCCAGTTTTAGCTGATACAAAAGCATTTACTTGATGGAGAGATGAGGAGAATTTCGAATCAGTGGTCTGAGCTGTAGTGATAGGAGAGACAAAGCAAATGCACCTTAACACATAAAAAACAGAGAAACTTGCAGTCTCAAAAAGTGCAACTTACCAACTTTTCCGAAGAACAAACATGTCAGATAGAAGAGAAACTTTGGAGATGTCATCGTGTCCAAATTGTCGTGCTGAATGGAAGAATTTGCATTTTGTCTCCACTCTTCAGAGACAAGGATGCATTTGATTGGCCAACCAGAAGTGACTCTGTACGTCCTATTTAGGAAACTTGATCACATGGTCACTGCCACTGTAGAAATACAGGTTTACCATTCATGGTGTCTTTTGTTACAGTCCTAAAGATATTGATTCAAAAATCATTGTTTGGTTTTATAATAATGTTAACACTAATAACATACAGTAGGGCTTAATCATGCTAAATATTTGGCAATAAACTGATCATATATTAAACAGGGCATTATTTTAATGGATGACATTATCACTTACAAGTACAAATGCAAATTGAACAAATATAGTGAAAATACACATTAAAAGATGTGCACATATATCAACATTTTAATAAAAACACAGCAAGCTTTCACTCACATTAGCTGATACAAACCCACTCTCTCTTGATGATGAAATGAAGAGAATTTTTGATTATTTGACTGAGCTGATGTGAAATGAAAGACAAAGCAAATGCACAATTACTTTTATGTGACATATCAATCAGTAATTGAAAAAATATTTGAACCATTTGTATGAGGAGTGACCATACTCCGTAAAAGTTGGAATTACAAAAACACAACTCACCCATTTACCCCCAAAACAGACATGTCGGATACGTCAAGTTTGGGGATGTCATAGTGTTTCAAATAACAGTTTGAAATGAAAATAAGTGATATTGTTTTCCCCCACTCGTCGGAGACAAGAATGCATTTGCAAAGTAATGGGATTGTTGTTTCTGGCAGGTTATTTGAATATTTAGATGTTAGTTTTGATTATACGCAGATGACACAACCACTGTATGCCTCGTCTCCTACAATGATGAAACTCAGTAACGCACTCAGGTGTGACTGACTCTTTTAAATTCCTTGGAACACACGTTAGCAATAACCTGAAGTGGAAAACTAAGACTGACCTCCATTGTACTAGGGGTTTGCCAGAAGTGAAGTGAAAGCAAATAGAAACCACTAAGGTAAAGTTGGACAGGCTTTGGAATTTAAAGTGACTCGTGTTTTCTGTTCATCCTGTTCAATATTTTTGAAAATATATTTTCTTAAATGGGTCTTTTTCTTTTACCATTACATCCTGTCAATATATTATAATATAATAATAATAATAATAATAATATTTATAATATTTTATATTATAATATATATCGAATGCGGTATATTATATTCTATTAGTAATTATTTCACTCAGTGTAAGTAGTATTTTAGTTAAGTAGTATTCTATGATTAAAAAACTGTTTTCAGAAGTGTGGTATTTCTATCTATTGCATGTGAGAGCGCAAAGACCACTACATCCTGTCGAAAACCACACAGCCTGCTGCACTGCAAAAAGTAAAGAGGTAGAGGTCAACGTGTCCCTGAGTAATGACTGGAAGGTAGAGAGTAACTCGTAGAGCCTAAAGTGTTGTGAACAGATGCTAACTATCAGGCCATTTGGCTTTTCCCCAGTGCTGCCAAAGGACTGCTGACACGTCAAAAAAGAAATGGAGGCCTAGCAGGGGTCCGTTTCAGAAAGTCGGTTTAGTGAAAATTCTGAGTTTGTTAACCTTGAGATGAGGGGAAACTCTGGGTTTTCTGTTTCAGAAAGGGAAGTTAATCAAACCTGAGAGAGGGGGGTAATTCCAGCCCATTTCAGATAAAGAGGTAACTTAACCTCAGAGTCAGTTACTATGGTAACTGAGCCTGTGAACCTTAACCTGGTCGGGAGCAGGTTTTCTTCAAGCAACTTAGTTTCTCTCGAGGTCTCCTCCCTCTGACACAGCGTGCTTTCATTTAATTCATTCATTCTGTATCAGGCGCATTTTAGTGCAATTTGTTATCTGCATGAATACAAAAACGGGTTGGTTTATTAACTGTTAGGCAGACTATAAAACGTTTTTGTTCCAAACACGGCATTTCCTTTTGTTGACGATCCTGTTGATGAAGAAGCTCTATTTCTTCGCAGGGAGTTAAACATACGTCGGGAGATGATATTGAGGCCCCGACTATAGATGCATTTTCATTTCCAGATAACTACCTATTTGAGCGGTATCGTATTTCTTCCCAGTCGATCAGTTATGTAGCCTACATAACCTTATCCATCCTCATATCCCTAACCCCACAGTCACATTAGCTACAAAAGAGAGCGACATGCACTCGCTTGTGGGTGCTCCTGGGCATGCCTAGCCTACTCCTGGTTGCTTGGCAACAGTAAACAGAAATTCTCCGGTGCTACCTTCAAGCACGTCTTAAAAGTTACTTCAGAGGTATTGTTAAGTCACAAGAACGATGTTTTTGGATTTAAAAGTATTTATTTCTCGATAAAAGTAACAAAATATATGAGATAAAATGCCAAACATATCAGATATATACAGAAATACGATGTCCTGAAGCGTTTTCCGCCATCTTGAATTATTTTCTTCGACTCGAGCCACTGACGTACGTCACGCTCCGATTGGCAGTCGCTTTGTCGCATCGCTCATCATTTGCATAAAATAGACTTCTTGTCTATTTTGGCCCCGCCTTGCTCGTGGCAGCGGCAAGCTCGTCGCTTGTCGCTGGCAAACGGCCACTCCCATTGAAAATGAATGGCAGCCTGTCGCTTTGTCTCTGTCTCTTGTAGCTAATGTGACTGTGGGGTAACGTCACCCATTGTGGACACGCTCTACATCCCAACAGATTCTTTGTGTCGCATTATGTATTTTTGCAAATGGCTTGTGTGTTTTCTTTACAACATTGATGAAGCATATTAGTAAAGCCACTGTATAGCAAAGCGCCGTCAGAAGAATGTGACTCGCTCTGAAACGTGTTTTAAAGTTTGTGTAGAGTTCCCTGGACACAAACCCGTAAGAGACTAAAAGGAAATAAATGATTGTAAATCATAATTATGTTAATGATGGTGCTGCAACCTCAGAATTGGATTAGTAGTGGTTTACTTTTTTGTCCGCAGGATTGCACCTAAATGAAATTATAGGTGTAGCCTACTACCATTCCAGTTTTCACCAGTAATATTATAAGTTACCTGTGATTAAATGTGAAATTAATACACTATATTAGAGTTTACGCATTGACTCGAGCAGCAATTTTCTCCCACACCAATTCTCGCTATTTTACAGCAGCTGCTGTGTTGCTTTTTTTAAATTTTTTTAACTAAATGTATATTCAAACTTGCTGTGTGTGCGCATGAGCATTTCCGCCGACCAGTTTGTTTGTGGTTGTAACCATGGTGAATCGTAGTATCATGGCTCCATTCATGCTGCCTTTTTATTGTGATGGTGCACGTGCTTAACTCTGAGCGAACCTAGTCCAAGTTGATTGAACCAACTCAAATCAGCTGTTCTGGAACCCGAAAACTCAGTGATTCCCATCTCCGGGTAAATCAACTCAGAGATCAGGGTTAGACTCAGAGATTGTTAAACCTCCTTCCTGAAATGGACCCCAGGTCTAGAGATATGATGGTGATGACAAAGATTTGTGGAGGGCAGTAATGGATGTCAGAAAAAGGAGATGATTTTGAAATAGGACAATAAGACGACCTGGGAAGACATATGCTGTGTTTGTGCCATTTCTAAATTACCGTTACAGGTTTCTCATTCAGTAACCGTTCATGTCTCATGACTCCTATTTCTCTGAAACCTCCAGTATGATATAAAGTAAACAAACATGGATGCCTCACATCGGCCAAAGTCTATATTTAATGTAATTTAATGCTTACTGAATGGCTATAGTGCTATATTGACCGTGCACAGTATTTTGAATCCTCGGACAAACAACTCTTCACTCATTCAGCCATCTTCCTTGAGTGGTCTGTGTCAGTACCCGATCCGTTCCACCGGCACGATCCGTTCTGCGAATGTGCAAGATGACACGTATGCCATGACGTAGGCGCAGATGATAACGCTGCGTTCATGCCACCACCACCTCGGAATAACGGCACCGCTTCCACCTGCAAGAGCCGTTCTGCGCATGCGCAAGATGTTCACACGCTAGCCTCCAGCTAACGTTAGTTAGCTAATAGCTAATTCGGCGGACCGCTAGGTGATTATAGCGGTCTGCCGTTATCCTCCACCGGGAAGCTAACGTTAGTTTAGCTAACGGTGAATTTGGCTAACCGCTAGCTGATTGCAGCGGTCTGCCGTTAGCCTCCACAGTTAAGCTAACGTTAGTTTAGCTAACAGCTAATTCGGCAAACCGCTAGCTGAGACAGCATGTAAACTTTAAAAGACCCTCAAAATAAAACTTGAAAATAAACATTAACATATATAACAGCTGTTACGTCAGTTCTACTTTACTTGTGCTCATTTAAAATACAATCAGTCAATTCTTGTCTTTATTGTTATTACTGTAAAGTCTTAATTTAGCTGTAGCTGCTTCTCCCATTATGTTTGACTTAACGTTATTTTAGACTGAATGGCATGAACGCAGCATTATCATCTGCGCCTACGTCATGGCATACGTGTCATCTTGCACATGCGCAGAACGGATTGTGCAGGTGGAACGGATCGGGTACTGACAGTCTGAATGCAAGTCGTAAAAATGGGAATCTTTTTCTGTCTCTGCCAGCCGCCTCGTGATGTCAGTGTGGCAGAATAAATAGAGTAAAGATCTGGAAGGGAGAGGAGGAAGAAGACAGCAAGACTGTGAACGAACAAGATATTTTTGTGGGGGGAAATTGAATTGATCTTTTTTTTTTGGGTGTTTTTTTTTTTTTAAGAAAAAAAAAAAGTAAATAAAAGGGGGGGGGAAAACCCCCGGGACCCCCCCTTTGGGCGGGAGTGCTTTTTTTTTTTTTTTTGTGTCAAGCTTATTGTCATATATATGCACCAAATGTGTGTCCACAAATCAGTTAAAAGTGCAAAATTGTTTCTGTTATGCCAGGGATGGATGAAGTCAGTCACATGCTTTCTCCAGTTCACATAATAATAATAATAATAATAATAATAATAATAATAATAATAATAATAATTTTAATAATACCATTTTACATAGCACTTTTCAAGCATTGACCACAAAGTGCTTTCCTGATCAAAAGATTTACTGGATATTAATTAGGAATCAGAAACCCATGTAAGCCCCCCTCCACCCATGACATACAACATATTACAACATGAGACCACACATTTCAAGCCACAGTTCACTGAATGGTGAAAGTGCAAGATAGAAGGTCAATAAAAGAAATGTATTGAAAAGCAACTAAAAGTACTTAAATGATACAGTATGGCAAAATGGCATGGTGCCACGCTAACTGATTGATCACACATACACACAAAGTGTCAAGGTTAAAGTGTTTCATGTAGAAATAAGATTTATTTGATCATTATAGGCACAAAATGTACATGGAAATGCACAATACACATTAAAGCATTAAGAAAAAGACACAGATGAGAAGCCCAAGAGGAGCTTTATAAGGCAAGCAATGAACCTGTCCTAACTGTACTGGAAAAATGCAAAACAACAAAGAATCTGCATCTAAATAAAACTTGTTATTTCAAGATCTATATCTAAATCTACATTACACATCCTAAGATTTCACTCACACAATGCAAATGAAACCTGTCCAGCTCTATTGTTTAACACTGGAGTACACACATTCATCGTTGGTGTTGTTCCTCTGCCTTCTCGATCTGTTGGGCAGGTTGACACTTAAAGCAGCATAATGGAGGTTGTCTGCATCTTGGTAACCCTTGTAAAAAATATATATAAAAGGTAGATCTATCACAATATGGTTCCTAACAGAAATTATATTGACAAAACAAGTAATTGTGGCGCTATCAGAATACTTTAGTGATCCTCTCAGGGAAATTGTTTAGTTACTGTTGCTCCTAGTCAAATTTAAGGCATAAATAAGACTAAGAGTCAGCCAATAAGAGTATAAAGTTACATATCTAAAGTGCAGAAATAAAAAAATTAAGCAAGTAAAATGAAGTTTATGTTGCTATAAAATGTACAGTATACAGTAGTAGTAGAAAACAGTAATGCACAAAATTGTCCAAGAGTATTTAAGAATGTAGAGATGTGATATGGAAATATGTATTGTGAGTCTAGGTTAAACAAAACTGTACACACCTCTGCATTCGCTGTGTAGGAAGATGGAAATCTTGCTTGGTTATCTGGTTATACAACACAAAAAACATTATTTTATTTAAAAGCAAAATTCTGTGAACTCAAGCTGCCATGTTTAAAAAGTGCAGTTACCTGCAGATTGGCAGCTCTTTCTCTTGTTCACCTTGTACAATGAGAAAGCCAGTAAAACACTCAGGATGGTGGTGAATGTTAAAGCACCGCTCAAGAAATACACCAACTGATCTGTAGAGAGAGAGACGCCACAACAGATTGTTCTGTATATTTGCTATTTTTATCCCAAGTTTGGGCAGTGAGTTACAAAACTAGTCAAGTCAATTTTATATTGTCCAGAATCTGAAATTTGCCTGAAAGCAGTTTACAATCCCAAAGACAAACCCCTCAAATTTGGAAACTACTTTCTACTCTTTACTACCCATCAGATGAGACAGCATGTACTAGGAAGTTCCTTACCTTCAAACTCCAGCTTGGTCCCATTTCCAAACAGAATGTGTCCACATGAGGCAACAGCACAGTAGTAGGTCCCAGCATGAGAAAGATTCAGACTCTTCATCGGCAGCTTGTAGACACAGGTGTGTGTTTGTGTGTTGGGTTTCCTCTCACACTGATCATTCCTGCCTCCATGGGTGTAAATGAGTCCTGGCTGAGATTCTTCCGACTTCTTGAACCAGTAAACACTGTGTTCTCTACCACAGGTCCCAGTGTGTACTGTACAGTCCAGAGTCACAGAGCCTCCTGGCTGGATGCTCTCAGATGCTGACTGATGGACTGTAGCTGGGATCTTCAAACCTGAACCTTCTACATCGACTAAGGTTCCCTCCGCAAATTCAATTATTAATTTATTACTTGCACAGTAGTAGGTAGCGGAGTCTGAAACGCGCAAATCTGTGATCTTCAAGTTATATTTACCTGTTTCAGTATCCAATGTGAAGCGTGGATTGTTTTCGAATTCATCATGAAATGTTCCATTTTTTTCATACTTGTAATAAGTAGAGATGAGCCGTGGTTTCTGTCCCAGAGTTTGCTTATACCAGTGAAACCGTGAAGCAACATTGCCTTCATAGAAACATCTCAAAGTGAAGTTATCCCCAGTTTTAGCTGATACAAAACCACTCTCTTGATGAAAAGATGAGGAGAGATTTGGATCAGTCGTCTGAGCTGTAGTGATAGGAGAGACAAAGCAAATGCACCTTTATTAACACGTGAAAAACATAACGGAATATCAGAACTAATGTCATGAGTAGTGGCTTAACAAATTCAAACTTACAGTCCCAAAAAAAGACAACTCACCAACTTTTCCGAAGAACAAACACGTCAGATAGAAGAGAGTTTTTGGAGATGTCATCATGCTCAAATTGTCGTGCTGAATGAAAAGAATCTGCATTTTGTCTCCACTCTTCAGAGACAAGGATGCATTTGATTGGCCAACCAGAAGTGACTCTGTACGTCCTATTTAGGAAACTTGCGATCACATGCTCACTGCTGGTGTATTTGGTTCCAGTCTTAAAGAGATACAATATTGATTCATAATCAGTTTTTGTAGTGTTCTGTATAAAGTGGCTACTGCTGAGTGTAGGCATGTGTGTGCATATGTTTGTTTAAAAAAAGTTCTTATGGCTGGTTTTGTGCAGGATGGGTTAATTACAGTCCAGACTTTTTGGAGGCAGAGGGCAGAGCTGTTACAGTCTGGAGAAGAAGTCATGGAGGCTCAATCAATAAATTTTGTTTTTTTTACATACATACATACATACATACATACATACATACATACATACATACATACATACTTTTATTTTCCTGTCGTATTTGAAGTAGAATTTCAAGTAAGTAACATTATTGCCGTTTGAGTACATTACCTGATAAGGACTGCACTGTTCTGGGAGGGATGTTTGAGTGGTCTCTGTCTTTAAGAGCATCTATAGTATGTGAGAGTGCAAACACTGTTACGTCCTGTAGAAAACCACAAAGCCAATTGCACTATAAAAGAAAAAATAACAAGAACATAGGGGTAAGGGCCAACAGGTTTCGGAGTGACTGGGATGTAGAAAGGCCAAACTGTAACAAATGCAGTAATATATACTGTACAAGGCATAATTAAGCAAACTTGGCCATCCAATACAAGTCAATTGAAAACCTTACTGTGCCATGTTTAACAAATGATGATGCACATAGCTGGCAGAAATATATTGAAAATGGGAAAGAATCTGACCAACTACACTATTGGTTGACATAAATGTTGTTTAGACTTTGGCTGTAGCTCAGTTAACCACAGGGGTTTTGCTATTTATTGCAAAATTGATGGCAATTGGTGGCACAGTATGCTTACTAGGACTAGATGTTAGAATCCCTTGATAATTCAGCACAAGCGCTGTTGTTGGAGATGTCTCTTGGGTGGGATTGGATTGGGGGATGAACCACCTGATGCCTCCAATACGACACATCAGTTAAGCACCCCGGCCCCATTGGGTGTTTCAGCCTTTTAACACAATACACCCTCACCAGAGGCTGGCCCACCGCAGGCTGATCAGACCAGGGTGTGTGTTGTACTGTGGCTCCATGAGGTCACTTCTCATCTGTTTATCCTGTTCAATATTTTTGAAAATATATTTTCTTAAATGTGTCTTTTTCTTTGACCATTACATCCCGTTATATCTTTTCGATGGCTAGCTACTAGTAATTCTTTCACTCCACTTTCAGTAGTATTTAGTTAACTATATTCCGGATTCGCGCCCCAGTTCCCTGCTTCCGCAGCCAAGTTTGCATATCACAACCTTTTCCTTTCAAACGCCTCATCGATGGCTTCCTCCCAAGGGACTGTCAGCTCCACTATAATATAGATAGAGTAACCTCATAGGTGGAAATAGGTCACATGAGGCGGGGCAGCAGTCCGAACTGAAAGCATCAGAGCTTCAGCTTCCTTGGGAGAACAGTGCTGTTGATCTGCTTCAGGCCACTGATGGTATCCTGCTTGAGTTGTTCCACCTGTTCAGAGTCTTTGAGATCTGGGTTGTACAACCGATCAAGGCTTTTTATGGGCTTCTCCAGGGTCGTTGGTATCGGCTTGTCATTGATGTGGAACCTCTCATTTGCACTCTGGCCCTTGACAATGGAGATGCTGCAGGATTTGCTGGGTTTAATCTCCATTCGGGCCCATCTGATGTTTCCCTGGAGTTTGTACAGCAGGCGTTTGGTGCATGCGTTAGTCGTTGTTATGGTAGTCATGTCATCCATATACACCCTGATTGGAGGAAGCCGCAGCCCGCTCTTCAGGCGTTCCCCTCCGACCACCCATCGAGATGCTTGAATTATTAACTCCATTGCCATGGTGAAGACCAGTGGGGAGATGGTGCAGCCCGCCATTATCCCTATCTCCAAGTGCTGCCAGGCGGTTGTACTAGCCTGAGTTGTAACACAAAACTGGAGGTCCTGGAAATAGCCTTTGACCAGCTTTGTGATGCCCTCTGGGACTTGGACGAAGTTGAAGGCTTCTCACAGCACCTCATGAGGCACTGACCCGAAGGCATTGGCAAGGTCTAAGAAAACCACATGCAAATCTTTCTTTTCCTTCTTGGCCGTTTATACGTGGTGCCAGATGACACAATGCTTTAGACACTGAAATCCATATTGCACCCAATGAGAAAATCTAAGGCATGTTGAACAAAAATGTTGAACAAAAATTACTATACTGTATACATGTACTGGAGTCTACATAGGGCAGAAGTATGTGGAAGGTTAAGAGATTATGCATTGGCTAGTCAATAAAACAATGGCGTGATAATCTAATAAATCCTTTATGGGTTTGGAGAGTCTGAATATAATATAACATTAATGGATTCTTAAAGTTGTCATGAAGCAACACTGTTGTGCCCACAGGCCCTATTGCTATGGGCCAAAGTCTCCATGATAATGCAGCAGTGAAAAGGGAGGAATTGATTTTAGCCATGCTAGCAGTATGGCTCTAAGGATGGCAGTCAGTTTGTATTTCATTTGGGCGATCCACCACTTTGGTTCAGACTAACTATTGGATAGATTGCATTTTAATTTTCAACAGATATTCATGGACAAAATGTAATCAAAATGTTTCCAAACAGAACGTGTGTGTGTGTCTGGTTTCCTCTCACACTGATCATTCCTGCCTCCATGGGTGTAAATGAGTCCTGGCTGAGACTCTTCCAAGTTCTTGAACCAGTAAACACTGTGTTCTCCATTACAGGTCCCAGTGTGTAATGTACAGTTGAGAGTCACAGAGCCTCCTGGCTGGATGCTCTCAGATGCTGACTGATGGACCGTAGCTGGGATCTTCAAACCTGAACCCTTTACATTGACTGTAGCGCCCTTGCAAAATTCTAACTTGTATGAAGAGCTTCTTGCGCAGTAGTAAGTAGCAGAGTCAGAAATTTGCAGATCTGTTATCTTCAAGTGATTTTTACCTGTTTTAGTATCCAGTTTAAAGCGTGGATTGTTCTTGAATTCATCATGAAATATTTCATTTGTTTTATACTTGTAGAAAGTAGAGATGAGCCGTGGTTCCTGTCCCAGAGTTTGCTTATACCAGTAAAACCTTTCAGCAGCATTGCCTTCATAGAAACATTGCAAAGTAAAGTTATGCCCAGTTTTAGTTGCTACAAAAGCATTCACTTGATGAAGAGATGAGGAGAATTTTGGATCAGTCGTCTGAGCTGTAGTGATAGGAGAGACAAAGCAAATGCACCCTATTAACAAGTGAAAAATAGAGAAACTTGCAGTCTCAAAAAGTGCAACTTACCAACTTTTCTGAAGAACAAACGTGTCAGATAGAAGAGAAACTTTGGAGATGTCATTGTGTTCAAATTGTCGTGCTGAATGGAAAGAATCTGCGTTTTGTCTCCACTCTTCAGAGACAAAGATGCATTTGATTGGCCAACCAGAAGTGAGTCTGTACGTCCTATTTAGGAAACTTGATCACATGGTCACTGCCACTGTAGAAATACAGGTTTACCATTCATGGTGTCTTTGGTTACAGTCCTAAAGATATTAATTCATAAATCATTGTTTGGTTTTATGATAATGTTAACACTAATAGCATACAATAGTGCTTAATCGTGCTAAACATTTGGCAATAAACTGATCATATATTACAACAGGGCATTATTAATTGCCAGATTTTAATGGATGACATTATCACTTACAAGTACAAATGCAAATTGAACAAATATAGTGAAAATACACATTAAAAGATGTGCACATATATCAACATTTTAATAAAAACCCAGCAAGCTTTCACTCACATTAGCTGATACAAACCCACTCTCTCTTGATGATGAATGACAATTTTGGATTATTTGACTGAGCTGGTGTGAAATGAGAGACAAACCAAATGCACAATTACTTTTATGTGACATATCAATCAGTAATTGAGAAAAAATATTTGAACCATTTGTATGAGGAGTGACCATACTCTGTAAAAGATACATGTCAGATACATAAAGTTTGGGGATGTCATTGTTTTTCAAATAACCCTGTTTTTTTCCCCCCACTCGTCAGACACAAGCATGCATTTGCAAAGTAATGGGATTGTTGTTTCTCGCAGGTTATTTGAATATTTAGATGTTAGTTGTGATTATATGCAGATGACACAACCATTGTATGCCTCATCTCCTACAATGATGAAACCCAGTTACGCACTGAGGTGTGACTGACTCTTTTAAATTTCTTGGAACACACGTTAGCAATAACCTGAAGTGGAAAACTAAGACTGACCTCCATTGTACTAGGGGTTTGCCAGAAGTGAAGTGAAAGCAAATAGAAACCACTAAGGTAAAGTTGGACAGGCTTTGGACTTTAAAGTGACTGATGTTTTCGGTTTATCCTGTTCAATATTTTGATAATGTGGTATATTATATTCTATTAGTAATTATTTCACTCAGTGTCAGTAGTATTTTATTTAAGTAGTATTCTTTGATTATGAACTGTTTTCAGAAGTGTGGTATTTCTATCTATTGCATGTCAGAGCGCAAAGACTCCTACATTCTGTCGAAAACCACAACGCCTGCTGCACTAAAAGCTTAAAAAGTAAAGAGGTAGAGGTCAACGGGTCCCTGAGTAATGACTGGAAGGTAGACCGTAACTCGTAGAGCCTCAAGTGTTGTGAACAGATGCTAACTATCAGGCCGTTTGGCTTTTCCCCAGTGCTGCCAACGGACTGCTGTCTAGTCCAAAAAGAAATAGAGGCATAGCAGGGGTCAGTTTCAGAAAGCCGGTTTAGTGAAAATTCTGAGTTTGTTAACCCTGAGATGAGGGGAAGCTCTGGGTTTTCTGATTCAGAAAGGGAAGTTAATCAAACCTGAGAGAGGGGGGGTAACTCCAGCCTGTTTCAGAAAGAGAGGTAACTTAACGTCAGAGTCAGTTACTATGGTAACTGAGCCTGTGAACCTAACCTGGTCGGGAGCAGGTTTTCTTCAATTGTATTGAAGTATCAGGCGCATTTTTTGCAATTTGTTATCTGCATGAATAAAAAAACAGGGTTGGTTTATTAACTGTTAGGCAGACTATAAAACGTTTTTGTTCCAAACATGGAATTTCCTTTTGTCGACGATCCCGTTGATGAAGAAGCTGCATTACTTTGCAGGGAGTTAAACATACGTCGGGAGATGATATTGAGGCCCCGACTATAGATGCATTTTCATTTCCAGATAACTTCCTATTTGAGCGGTATCGTTTTTCTTCCCAGTCTATCAGTTATGTAGCCTACATAACCGTATCCATCCTCATATCACTAACGTCACCCATCGTGGACATGCTCTACATCCCAGCAGATTCTTTGTGTCACATTATGTATTTTTCCGAATGGCAGTTTTCTTCACAACATTGATGATGTATATTAGTAAAGCCACTGTATAGCAAAGCGCCGTCAGAAGAATGTGACACACTCTGAAACGTGTTTTAAATGTTCCCTGGACACAAACCAGTAAGAAAAATAAATAAATGATTGTAAATCATAATTTACATAATAATCATAATAACCTCAGAATGGGATTAGTAGTAGTTTACTTTTTTGCCCGCAGGATTGCACCTAAATGAAATTATAGGTGTAGCCTACTACCATTCCAGTTTTCACCAGTAATATTATAGGTTACCTGTGATTAAATATGAAATAAATACACTATATTAGAGCTTACGCATTGACTCGGCTCCCGCACCAATTCTCGCTATTTTACAGCAGCCGCTGTATTGCTTTTTTAAAAAACTAAATATATATTTAAACTCGCTGTATGTGCTCACTGTATGTGCGCATGAGTATTTCCGCCGACCGTGGTGCACGCGCTTAAAGTGATGGTTCGGAGTAACTCACCCTAGGGTCCTTTGCACCATGACCTCGAGCCAAACACCCCCCTAGAAGCTTTTTTCACCTGGGTCTAACACTGGGCGAGTTAGCGTAGAGTAGCGTTAGCCGCTGAGTAGCTTAGCGCGGGGCTAATGGACCCACGTTTGTATCTCTTAAATGACCCCACTAATAATGCCCGAAATGATACCAAAGGTCTACACTAGTATATATAGGTTATGCACTCATAAAACGATGGATTGGAAAGTTTGTAAGTACACCAGAAGTTTATGAACACTTGCCTGCTCTCTTCTGCTCTCTGTTGCTGCTGCTGCTGCTACCTGCAGTTAGATGAGTGCTTAGGGCCGTCTATAAATTACTACACCGAAAAGAGATACAACAAAAATATGTATTAATTTAATGATTAAATAATGTAATGTCTCCAAACTTACCTCAATTATTACTTGTCTCCTGCTAGTTATATTACAGCACTTACTTTAAAAAAAAGTTAATAATTAAAAATATTTTTTGTTGCATCTCTTTTCGGTGTTGTAATTTGTAGATGTCCCTAAGCACTCGTCTCACAGCAGCAACAACAACAGCAGAGAGCAGAAGCCAGCAGGCAAGTGTTATTTACATAAACTTCTGGTGTACTTACAAACTTTCCAATCCATCGTTTTATGAGTGCATAACCTATATATACTAGTGTAGACCTTTGGTATCATTTCGGGCATTATTAGTGGGGTCATTTAAGAGATACAAACGTGGGTCCATTAGCCCCGCGCTAAGCTATTCAGCGGCTAACGCTACTCTACGCTAACTCGCCCAATGTTAGACCCAGGTGAAAAAAGCTTCTGGGGGGGTGTTTGGCTCGAGGTCATGGTGCAAAGGACCCTAGGGTGAATTACTCCAAACCATCACTTTAACTCTGAGTGAATCAACTCAAATCAGCTCTTCTGGAACCGAAAACTCAGTGTTTCCCATCTCAGGGTAAATCAACTCCGAAATCAGGGTTAGACTCAAGAGTTTGTTAAACCTCCTTCCTGAAATGGACCCCAGGTCTAGAGATATGGTGGTGATGACAAATATTTTTGGAGGGCAGTAACGGATGTCAAAAAAAGGAGGAGATGATTTTGAAATGGGAGAATAAGATGAACTGAAAAGACATATGCTGCATTTGTGCCATTTCTAAGTTACCGTTATAGGTTTCTCATTCAGTAACTGTTCATGTCTCATGAAGTAAACAAACATGGATGCCTCCCATTGGCCAAAGTCTATATTTATTGTAATTTAATGCTTAATGAATGGCTATAGTGCTATATTGACTGTGCACAGTATTTTGAATCCTCGGACAAACAACTCTTCACTCATTCAACCATCTTCCTTGAGTCGTCTTGGGGTCTGAATGCATGTCGTAAAAATGGGAATCTTTTTCTATCTCTGCTAGCCGCAGCTAGTGATGTCAATGTGGCAGAATAAATAGAGTAAAGATCTGGAAGGGAGAGGAGGAAGAAGACAGCAAGACTATGAACGAACAAGATATTTTTGTGGGGGGAATTTGAATTGATCTCTTTTTTTTTTTATTCTTTTTTTTTTGCAGAATTGTCTTTAATGAGAATCATGTACGTTGTACCATGGGCTGTAGAAAAGCTCCAGGAAACACCCTTTGGGCCAGAGAGCTCCAGCTTGTCTCATATATGCACCAAATGTGTGTCCACAAATCAGTTAAAAGTGCAGAATTGTTTCTGTTATGCCAGAGATGGCTGAGGTCAGTCACATGCTTTCTCCAGTTCACATAATAATAATAATAATAATAATAATAATAATAATAATAATATTTTACATAGCACTTTTCAAGCATTCACCACAAAGTTCTTTCCAGATTAAAAGATTTACTGGATATTACCCATGTAAGCCCCCCTCCACTCATGACATACAAAAATTACAACATGAGACCACACATTTCAAGCTTCATTGAATGGTGAAAGTGCAAGATAGGTCAATAAAAGAAATGTATTGCAAAGCAACTAAAAGTACTTAAATGATACAGTATGGCAAAATGGCATGGTGCCACGCTAACTAGTGATTGATCACACATACACACAAAGTGTCAAGGTTAAAGTGTTTCATGTAGAAATAAGATTTATTTGATCATTATAGGCACAAAATGTACATGGAAATGCAAAATACACATTAAAGCATTGAGAGACAAATGAGAAGCGCAAGATGAGCTTTTTAAGGCAAGCAATGAACCTGTCCTAACTGTACTGGAAAAATGCAAAACAGCAAAGAATCTGCATCTTAATAAAACTTGTTCTCTCAAGATCTATATCTAAATCTACATTACATATCCTAAGATTTCACTCACACAATGCAAATGAAACCTCTCCAGCTCTATTGTTTAACACTGGAGTACACACATTCGTCGTTGGTGTTGTTCCTCTGCCTTCTCGATCTGTTGGGCAGGTTGACACTTAAAGCAGCATAATGGAGGTTGTCTGCATCTTGGTAACCCTGGTAAAAAAAAAATATAAAAGGTAGATCTATCACAATATGGTTCCTAACAGAAATTGTATTGACAAGACAGGTAATTGTGGCGCTATCAGAATACTTTATTGATCCTCTCAGGGAAATTGTTTAGTTACTGTTGCTCCTAGTCAAATTTAAGGCATAAATAAGACTAAGAATCAGTCAATAAGAATATAAAGTTACATAGCTAAAGTGCAGAAAAAAAAAAATTAAGCAAGTCAAATGAAGTTTATGTTGCTATACAATGTTCAGTATACAAGAGTAGTAGAAAACAGTATTGCACATAATTGTCCAATGTAGAGATGTGATATGGAAATATGTATTGTGAGTCTAGTTTTGCCACTCCAAGTGTGTAATACTCAGAGGGAGACTATAAAATATGGTTGAATGGCTTTTTCACAGTTAAACAAAACTGTACACACCTCTGCATTCGCTGTGTAGGGAGATGGAAATCTTGCTTCGTTCTCTGGTTGTACAATACAGAAAACATTATTTCATTTAAAAGCAAAATTCTGTGAACTCAAGCTGCCAGATATAAAAAGTGCAGTTACCTGGAGATTGGCAGCTGTTTCTCTTGTTCACCTTGTACAATGAGAAAGCCAGTAAAACACTCAGGATGGTGGTGAATGTTAAAGCACTGCTCAAGAAATGCACCAAACCAGGAGAGTACACCTCATCTGTAGAGAGATGGACATTAGAAACAGATTTTTCAGTATATTTCCTGTTTTTATTAAGTTTGTGCAGTGAGTTACAAAACTAGTAAAGTAAATTTTATTTTGTCCAGAATCAGAAATTTGCCTGAAAGCAGTTTACAATCCCAAAGACAAACCCCTCCAATTGGGAAACTACTTTCTACTCTTTACTACCCATTAGATGAGAGCAGCATGTACTAGGAGGTTCCTTACCTTCAAACTCCAGCTTGGTCCCATTTCCAAACAGAATGTGTCCACATGAGGCAACAGCACAGTAGTAGGTCCCAGCATGAGAAAGATTCAGACTCTTCATCGGCAGCTTGTAGACACAGGTGTGCGTTTGTGTGTTAGGTTTCCTGCCTCCGTGGGTGTAAATGAGTCCTTGCTGAGATTCTCCCGACTTCTTGAACCAGTAAACACTGTGTTCTCCATCACAGGTCCCAGTGTCTACTGTACAGTCCAGAGTCACAGAGCCTCCTGGCTGGATGCTCTCAGATGCTGATTGATGGACTGTAGCTGGGACCTTAAAACCTGAACCTTCTACATTGACTAAGGTTCCCTCCGCAAATTTAAAAATGTATGCATTACTTGCACAGTAGTAGGTAGCTGAGTCTGAAATGCGCAAATTTGTGATCTTCAAGTGATTTTTACCATTTTCAGTATCCAATGTGAAGCGTGAATTGTTTTTGAATTCATCATGAAATATTCCATTTTTGAACTTGTAGTAAGTAGAGATGAGCCGTGGTTCCTGTCCCAGAGTTTGCTTATACCAGTAAAACTTTGAAGCATTATCGCCTTCATAGAAACATCTCAAAGTGAAGTTATCCCCAGTTTTAGCTGATACAAAACCACTCTCTTGATGAAAAGATGAGGATAATTTTGGATCAGTCGTCTGAGCTGTAGTGATAGGAGAGACAAAGCAAATGCACCTTTTTAACACGTGAAAAACATAACGGAATATCAGAACTAATGTCATGAGTAGTGGCTTAACAAATTCAAACTTACAGTCACAAAAAAAGACAACTCACCAACTTTTCCGAAGAACAAACACGTCAGATAAAAGAGAGTTTTTGGAGATGTCATCGTGCTCAAATTGTCGTGCTGAATGAAAAGAATCTGCATTTTGTCTCCACTCTTCAGAGACAAGGATGCATTTGATTGGCCAACCAGATGTGACTCTGTACGTCCTATTTAGGAAACTTGTGAGCACATGCTCACTGCTGGTGTGTTTGGTTCCAGTCTTAAAGAGATACAATATTGATTCATAAATCAATTGTGTGGTTTCACGATAATGTTCAAACTAATTATAACATACAGTAGGTCTTAGTTGTGCTAAACCTTTGGCAATGAACTGATAATTATTAAATATGCATTATAATTATAATAATCTGTCTAACACAAATATAATATGGCAACGATTATTTGCTAGATTATGCCTTTGGCAATGAACTGATAATTATTAAATATGCATTATAATTATAATAATCTGTCTAACACAAATATAATATGGCAACGATTATTTGCTAGATTATGTCTTAATTTGGATGAATACAATAAATACATGCCATAAACAGCATGAGTAATTTGCATCAGTTTTTGTAGTGTTCTGTATAAAGTGGCTACTGCTGAGTGTAGGCGTGTGTGTGCATATACGTTTAAAGAAAGTTCTTATGGCTGGTTTTGTGCAGGATGGGTTAGTTACAGTCCAGACTTTTTAGAGGCAGAGGGGAGAGCTGTTACAGTTTGGAGAAGCAGGCATGGAGGCTCAATCAATACATTTTGTTTGTTTTTTACCCCTACACACATACATACTTATGCACACATACATACTTTTCTTTTCCTGTCGTATTTGAAGTAGAATTTCAAGTAAGCAACATTATTGCCGTTTGAGTACATTACCTGATAAGGACTGTGTAGCCAGGCGTAATAATGAGAAACACTATTTAGCTGTCTAACCAAGTCACAAAAGGGTTAACTTTTATTTTCGTATCTTTGATGGACTTGAAAGTGAGCAAATGGGTGAACTCTATGAGGCAGTGAGCTGACCAATCTGAGACTGGATTTTCTCTTCTCGACTCCATTACTGGAGACCACATGCCCCAGATAGCGGACTGAAGTCTGGAAGAAGACACCCTTTTCAGGGGATAGTTTTAACCCGAACTCTCTAAGGCGAGTGAGCACCTTCATCAGCCTTGCTTCATGCTCCTCTAGGGTCTTTGAGAAGACAATCAAGTCATCGAGAAAGACTAGCACATCCTTTAAATGCATGTCTCCCATGCACTTTTCCATTAATCTTTGAAATGTGTTTCGGTGCATTTGTCACTCCCTGAGGCATTCGATTGAACTCCCAGAACCCAAGAGAACACACAAAAGCAGTCTTAGGTTTGTCTGCCTCCTCAACTTCAATTTGGTAGAAGCCAGACTTTAAATCAAGGACAGAAAACCACTGGGATCCGTTGAGTGCTGAGAATGTGTCTTCCAGCTTCGGAAGGGAGTATGCGTCTTTTACTGTCTGAAGATTCAGACGACTGTAGTCAATGCACAACCGGACTTGGCCATTCTTTTTCCTGACCACCACTATAGGTGACGAAAACGGTGACTCTGACTCTCTGATAACTCCTGTATCAAGAAGCTCCTGTATGTTTTCGGACAGCTTTGATATCTTGTTGATGTATTGGTCGTGCACGCCATTTAAAAGGGGTTTCATCTGACAGTTTTATGTGGTGTGCTACCTTATCTACCATATCAATCCAGAGAAAATCACTGCTCTTAAGACTTGGCCAGTCCCTCAAAACCTACGAGAGTTGAGATCTTTCCTTGGGTTTGCTGGGTACTACAGGAGGTTTGTTAAGGGCTACTCCAGCATAGTAAAGCCTCTCCACAATCTAACCTCCGACTATCCACCTCCCCACAAGAAATCAAAGTCAAAAGGGAAAGCAGGTCAGTACCACAACCCAAAGGAGCTCTTTGGGAACCGCTGGACACCCGCTTGCCAGCAAGCATTCAACCTGGTTGTTGAGAGCCTTACCACCGCACCTGTTCTGGGTTTCGCTGATCCCCAGAAGCCCTATGTACTCCACACTGATGCAAGCACCACCGGGCTCGGTGTTGTTTTGTATCAGGAACAAGAGGGCCATCTTCGAGTCATAGGCTATGCAAGCAGAGGATTGTCACGGAGTGAAAGCTGCTATTCAGCGCACAAATTAGAATTTGTGGCACTCAAGTGGTCATTGACTGAAAAGTTCAGCGATTATCTTTACGGCAACCAATTCACTGTTGTCACTGATAGCAATCCGCTGACATACATACTGACCTCAGCAAAACTTGACGCCACAAGCTATACATGGCTGGCAGCACTGTCCACGTTCTCATTCAGACTCCCCTATCGTCCAGGAAAGCAGAACGGTGATGCGGATGGATTGTCCTGCAGGCTGCACGGGAAGCTGATGGATGATCTTAAATCTCAAAAAGAGAGCGAGCGCATACGACAGTTCACTCAAGATCACCTCTCTAATCCGGAAAGCATAAGTGCAGTAGACCAAGCTGTTGTGCAAGCGATATGAGAGAGGCAGCTCATCTACAGTATCAGTCATGATGACCAAAGTTGTGCAGATAGTGTTGCCTTAGTTGAAACTCTTGCCATCTCACCTAACGCAGTACCTGGCAGTTGCGAGCAAGGAAACTACCTTGGTGGGTTACCAACCATCCCTCACCTAACTGAGGCAGAGATTGTGAGTAAACAAAGAACCGATCAATGTATAAAGCATGTGATTTCCCAGATAGAGCAGGGAGACAAACCACGCCCCACTCTGCGGCATGAACTCCCTGAGCTTCCACTCTTGCTGAGAGAGCTATATCGCCTCAAACTTCTCAACAACATATTTTACAGAAGACGCCAAGTAGGGTCCCAGACATCTTATCAACTTGTACTCCCAGCTGAGCTTAGAGACACAGTTTTGACCAGCCTGCACGATCATATGGGTCATATGGGAGTTGACCGCACAATGGATCTTGTAAGGACCAGATTCTACTGGCCAAGGATGGCTTTGGATGTTGAAAGAAAGGTCAAAACATTTGGCAGGTGCATACGGAGGAAGGCGTTACCTGAGAGAGCTGCAACTTTGGTCAACATTAACACCACCAGACCGCTTGAGCTCCTCTGTATGGATTTCCTCTCTCTTGATCTTGATAAAAGTGGGACCAAAGACATACTTGTGATTACAGATCACTTTACCAAGTTTGCAGTTGCCATGCTGACACCTAGCCAAAAGGCCCGCACAGTAGCAAAGTGTCTGTGGGAGAACTTTATGGTGCACTATGGGATCCCAGAAAAGCTGCATAGTGATCAGGGACCAGATTTCGAATCCCGCACAATAAAAGAGCTCTGTCAAGTTGCCGGCATACATAAAGTAAGAACAACCCCATACCACCCTAGGGGCAACCCTGTTGAGTGATTTACTCACACCCTACTAGATTGCTAGGAACTCTTCAAGGCCAAGAGAAATCTTGCTGGCGTGATTTTGTGAAACCCCTGGTCCATGCTTATAACTGCACCAGGAATGAGGTAACAGGTTTCACACCATACGAACTAATGTTTGGACATCAGCCTCACCTGCCGGTTGATCTGGCATTTGGATTGCCAGTGCAAGAGGGTCAGCACACATCACACTCAGAGTATGTGCAAAGCCGAAAGTCACGTTTTGAAGAAAGCTATAAGATAGCTACTGATAATGCTGCAAAAATAACACTCAAGAACAAAACGAGGAATGACAGGCGTGTAACAGCCTCAGACTTGGAAGCAGGAGACGGAGTACTGGTCAGAAATGTCTGTCTACGGGGAAAACACAAGATTTCAGACAAATAGGAGTCAACTGTCCATGTAGTGGTAAGGAGAGCAGGTACCCTACCAGTCTACATAGTTAAAAAAAGGATGGTCCCTTAAGGACACTACATAGGGACTTGCTACTTCCATGTGGATGCTTACATACAGAGGTCAGCCAGGAGCCTGACCATCAGCCCTCAAGGTGCAGGCCAGTAACCCGTGCAAATCCCGCTGCAGAAGAAAATCACTTCTTGGAGGAGGATGAAATCATTCTTGTTTACTGCTTCAGAGAACCTCCAAAGGCTCAGAACCCCACAGTCCATGATGATCTACTGCAGCATGACCCAACTACCTCTACTGTGAAGGATACACAGCATACGGAACCTCCAGGCCCTTGTCCCGTTGAGTCCTGTAAATGCTCAAAATGTCAATTGTACTCCTGAAATTGGCCAACCACCTGATATGTCTAATGGTACTGCAGACTGTCCCCTGATACTTGATGAGCCTGACTGCCATCAGTGCAACACTGAGTACATACTTACCGAAAGAGTCATACCTGCTGAAGGAGTTGCCTTGGCTGAAAATAACTCATCTGACAATAAAAATCCTGTGGAAGAAGGAAACTTACCCGGTGATGATATCTGGAATGAGCAGCTCCCAGTGTTCTAAGACATGCCAGAGAGCGAAGAGGAAATGAGCTGCACTGGAAGTGGAGAACAAGAGGAGAAAAGAGAGGATGCAACAATCTCAATGGAGACTGCAAGTAAAGAGGAGAAAAAGGAGCAAACCGGCACAGATATCCCTGTCAGGAGATCAGAGCTGTGGCTGACATTTTAAGTGAGGGTGAAAACTCAAATCCCTCTGTCCTGTACCCTGATATAAAAACAGTTCAACCATTGCCATGTACAGGGACATATATGAGTTAAAGGGGGGAGAGTGTAGCCAGTTCCCCCAGAGATTCATAGATTCCCAGTCCGGGTGGCGAGCCAACCGTGGTTGTGACTCTGACTTTAGACGAATTGCCAGGATCATCTTCTTCACCTTCATTGTGGTAGGACAAACCCTAACACAAACTGAAAAAAGGGCCCCAACGGTGAAAACTGAACTCTTGTCAACAAAGGCAAGTCGAACCGAGGACGAACTGAGCGCAAAGAAACTGGAAAAAAGGGTTTTGTTACGTGCTTGTTATTATTTTAGTTTGTTATTTTTCATAAATGTGTTTTTGTATGTATGTTCCAGTCCTGTGTATTTAATACATTCTGGTGTGGTATTCTTTTTATTGGCATTCAATTCTCAGGCTCTTAACAATTTAGCGTCTTCTGATTCTGGTCCAAATTAAATATTAACGATAACCTGTAAGACTACTCTTGACTACTAAACCTATGTACATTATTACTACTACCTCGTAATAAGGGTTACAACTGCACTGTTCTGGGAGGGATCTTTAAGAGCATCTATAGTATGTGAGAGTGCAAACACTGTTACATCCTGCAGAAAACCACAAAGCCAACTATAAAAAAATACAAAAAACAAGAACATAGGGGTAAGGGCCAACAGAGGTTTCAGAGTGACTGGGATGTAGAAAGGCCAAACTGTACCAAATACAGTAATATATATATATATATATATATATATATATATATATACTGTAGAAGGCATAATCAGGCAAACTTGGACATCCAATACAAATGCTGAAAGTCAACTGAAAACCTTCCTGTGCCATGTTTAACAAATGAGCTTAGCTGGCAGAAATATTATCGAAAATGGGAAAGAATCTGACCAACTACACTATTAGACAACATAAATGTTGTTTAGACTTTGGCTGTAGCTCAGTTAACCACAGAGGTTTTGCAATTTATTGCAAAATTGAATATAATATAGCATTTATGGATTCTGAAAGTTGCCATGAAAAAAACACTGTTTTGCTATCGGCCAAGGTCTCAGTTATAATGTAGCAGTGAAAAGGGAGAAATTGATTTTAGCCATGCTAGCAGTATGTCTCTAAGGATGGCAGTCAGTTTGTCTTTCATTTGGGCGATCCACCACTTTGGTTCTGACTAACTATTGGCTGGATTGCATTTTAATTTTCAACAAATAGTCCTGGGGCCTCATGTATAAACGTTGCGTACACACAAAAAGCTTGCGTACGCTGGTTTTCACGGACACTTTGTGATGTATAAAAAGTTAACTTGACGTGAGAATGTGCGGGCCGTCACGCCAACTGTTGAGCAGACGTGAGAATGTGCGGGCCGTCCGCAAAGTCTTTTCTGGCTCTGTAACGTGGAGAATTTTAACTGAAAAGTTCTAAAAATCAATCAACATTACAAAATAAAGTTTCAACTACAGTTACTGGCATACGTCTGTGACGTTGTCTATGAAAAAACATAATTTTATCTGCTGATAATCATATTATGTGGAAATTGTTTCACATATTTCACACTATAAACTGTTTAATTCGCAGGCTACTTAATCTCTGTTCAACATGAGGATGGGAAATAAATGATAAATCCACTTAGAAAATACTTTCAGTCATCCTCTGTATTTCCCATAGATGAAATATCTTACTGGCAACAAAAAGATGGGCACGGAAAATGCAATAGTGTCTGTGAGTCTTTAGTTGCTGAGGCTCAGACATTCATGGCGCACAGGAGGCGGGACGCACGGATCCATCTCCCCAGGAACAAACGCTGTCGGGAGGGCTAACTCATGTGATGCGTAACTGATCCCGTGGATGATTTGTAGGCTATAAAGTGAACAAGGTGTACCTGGTGCACCAAACACTCGGCCGTCTTGACTGTCTTAATTCTGCACATATTTCTGTTACTGTAGTCCTATTTACTATTTCATTATTTCATCCACGCTCGCGCAGCGGATCCATGCCCACTGTCACCTGCCGTGGAGAGGCTGGCCTCACTAACCTCTCCTCCTCTGAGTCGGGTCTCCCTCGCACTGGACTCTGTTTCACTGAGCGTACTAACACTTAATAAATAAAATAAATGGCATTACATCAGTGAGTTCAAACTGCTTATTGTGCGTAATTTGGACTGACACTGAGCTGCATGTTGTTCTGTAACTGGTGTGGCGCTGCCGCTATTCTCTTGATTTCCACTTTGACATTAAACATATATTTTTTTTTATTTCTGCCCTGTCACCATTTGCCATTCTGGGCATTTTCTTGTATTGCTTATCCAAGATGACCAATCTCCAAACAGAATATTTTTTTCTCGCCTCTACCTCCGCAATCAGCACCTCAACCTCAGTCAGTGAAGTTTTTTTTTTTCTTCTGCAGTGGGATAACCCGTTGTGATTGGACAAAGAATGACGTCGGGGGCGCATTTATAGTAATTTCCATATTCATTTATGGGAGGAGGCAAGGCGGGGTCGGTCACTCATTCATGTGCGCTCAATTTCACCTTGATTGTGATGTATAAAGGAAAGGTGCGCAGGACCTGGCGTACGACCGGTTTTATACATGTGAATATTTCTGTGCGTAGGTACTTTTCAAGTTTTGGCCATGCGCCATCTTCTGGTATGAAAGCTGCGCAGTCTTTTATACATGAGGCCCCTGGTCCCTGGAGGATAAATCCTACTACTTTGCTACATGTTCCTGTGTTGTCACTATGGGATTGACAGTTGTGGTTCAAAGGGAAATATTGCATGGATTGCCCGTACATTTAGCTACAGATATAATAGTTTACTAGAAGATACATTCTGATGGCTTTGGTGATCCCTGTGACTTTTCCCTTAGCACCATCAGCAAGTCAAACGTTTTCACTTATCCTATGAAATATCTCAACATTTACATAATGGATTAGCACATACTTATGTACAGATCTTCATGGTTTCCAGATTATGTTGGATTTTGGTGATAACCTGACCTTTCCTCTAGTGCCACGATCAGGTTGTAATTTTTCCTTCAGAGTGAAATACTTGGACAACAATGGGATGGATTGCCATGAAATATGGTACAGACATTAATGTCCCCCTCTGGATGATTCCTACCGACTTTGGTAATCCCCTGACTTTTCCTCTAGTGCCACCATTAGTTTAATATTTTTGCTTTTACACTATTTACATATCTCCACAACTATTTGATGGATTGAAATTTGGTACAGTCACAGTCCCCAGAGTATTAACTGTAAAAAGCGTTATCCTGTCTTTTCATCTAGCACCATCACCAATTCAAAACACTGATTAATGCATGACTAGTGTTCCTTCAACAGATTTGATTGATTTATTCTTATTTGACACAAGATGTTCATGGAAATGCACAATACACGTAATTAGGTCCAAAAAATTAAGGATAAAATACAAATAATGCCACTTATTGGTAAATTAATCCAAGCCCTTATAGCCAAAGACCAGGTTGTTGTAAAGCATCAGTCAATCTGGCTTTCTTAATTAACTGATATCAAACTTCTTTGTTTGATGAATTATTCTCTAAAATGTCATCTGCAAATCAACAGGAGTGTTGGAGAAGGGCCAATTAACAACAGTTAACACAGTCTCATAGAACAACATAAATCATTTCAACTTCTTTTTCCGCTAATTACTGTCCATTCCTATCGGTCTTCTCTTCACTCTTTACATCCTGGACCAATGAAAGATACAGATATGTATCTAAATATCTACATCTATGTATGGACATAATCAAAGAGATTATAAGAAGAATCTTCCATCTTACTCAGAACGTAGAAATAATGTCCAGTTCTACTGCTTAACACTGGAGTACACACATTCATCGTTGGTGTGGTTTCTCTGCCTTCTCGATCTGTTGGGCAAGTTGACCCTTAAAGCAGCATAATGGATGTTGTCTGCATCTTGGTAACCCTGGTAAAAAAAATATAAAAGGTAGATCTATCACAATATGGTTCCTAACAGAAATTATATTGACAAGACAGGTAATTGTGGCGCTATCAGAATACTTTATTGATCCTCTCAGGGAAATTGTTGAATTACAGTTGCTCCCAGTCAAATTGAAGGCATAAATAAGTCTAAGAATCAGTCAATAAGAGTATAAAGTTACATAGCTAAAGTTCAGAAATAAAAAGGTAAGCAAGTAAAATGAAGTTTATGTTGCTATAAAATGTACAATATACAGTAGTAGAAAACAGTATTGCACATAATTGTCCCAAGAGAATTTAACAATGTAAAGATGTGATATGGAGAGATGTATTGTGAGTCTAGTTTTGCCACTCCAAGTGTGTAATACTCAGAGGGAGACTATAAAAGATGGTTGAATTGTTTTTTAACGGTTAAACAAAACTGTACACACCTCTGCATTCGCTGTGGAGGGAGATGGAAATCTTGCTTGGTTCTCTGGTTGTACAACACGGAAAACATTATTTTATTTAAAAGCAAAATTCTGTGAACTCAAGCTGCCAGATATAAAAAGTGCAGTTACCTGGAGATTGGCAGCTGTTTCTCTTGTTCACCTTGTACAATGAGAAAGCCAGTAAAACACTCAGGATGGTGGTGAATGTTAAAGCACTGCTCAAGAAATACACCAAACCAGGAGAGTACACCTCATCTGTAGAGAGATGGACATTAGAAACAGATTTTTCAGTATATTTCCTGTTTTTATCCCATGTTTGGGCAGTGAGTTACAATAACTAGTCAAATCAATTTTATTTTGTCCAGAAAGTGAAATTTTCCTGAAAGCAGTTTAACAATCCCAAAGACAAACCCCTCAAATTGGGAAACTACTTTCTACTCTTTACTACCCATCAGATGAGACATATGCTAGAAAGTTCCTTACCTTCAAAGTTCAGCTTGATCCCATTTCCAAACAGAATGTGTCCACATGAGGCAACAGCACAGTAGTAGGTCCCAGCATGAGAAAGATTCAGACTCTTCATCAGCAGCTTGTAGATACAGGTGTGTGTTTGTGTGTTGGGTTTCCTCTCACACTGATCATTCCTGCCTCCATGGGTGTAAATGAGTCCTGGCTGAGATTCTCCCGACTTCTTGAACCAGTAAACACTGTGTTCTCTACCACAGGTCCCAGTGTGTACTGTACAGTCCAGAGTCACAGAGCCTCCTGGCTGGATGCTCTCAGATGCTGACTGATGGACCGTAGCTGGGACCTTCAAACCTGAACCTTCTACATCGACTAAGGTTCCCTCCGCAAATTCAAAAATATATGTAAAGCTACTTGCGCAGTAGTAAGTAGCTGAGTCTGAAACACGCAAATCTGTGATCTTTAGGTGATTTTTACCATTTTCCATATCTAGTGTGAAGCGTGAATTGTTCTTGAATTCATCATGAAAAATCCTCTTTGCATTATATTTATCATATGTAGAGATGAGCTTTGGTTTCTGTCCCAGAGTTTGCTTATACCAGTAAAACCTTGAAGCAACATCGCCTTCATAGAAACATCTCAAAGTGAAGTTATCCCCAGTTTTAGCTGATACTAAACCACTCTCTTGATGAAGAGATGAGGAGAGTTTTGGATCAGTCGTCTGAGCTGTAGTTATAGGAGAGACGAAGCAAATGCACCTTATTAACACGAGAAAAACATAACTGAATATCAGAACTAATGTCATGAGTAGTGGCTTAACAAATTCAAACTTACAGTCACAAAAAAAAAAAACTCACCAACTTTTCCAAAGAACAAACACGTCAGATAGAAAAGAAATTTTGGAGATGTCATCGTGTTCAAATTGTCGTGCTGAATGAAAAGAATCTGCGTTTTGTCTCCACTCTTCAGAGACAAGGATGCATTTGATTGGCCAACCAGATGTGACTCTGTACGTCCTATTTAGGAAACATGATCACATGCTCACTGCCACTGTAGAAATACAGGTTTACCATTCATGGTGTCTTTTGTTACAGTCCTAAATATATTTATTCATAAATCATTGTGTGGTTTTATGATAATGTTAACACTAATAACATACAGTAGGGCTTTGTCATCCTTAACATTTTGCAATAAAACGATCGTATATTACAACAGGGCATTAATGGTTGCCAGAGTTTAATGAATAACATTAACACTTTAAACAAGTACAAGTGCAAATTGAACAAATATAGTGCAAATGCACATTAAAACTCACTCACATTAGCTGATACAAACCCACTCTCTTTTGAAAATGAAATGAGGAGAATTTTGAATCATTTGACTGAGCTGGTGTGAAATGAGAGACAAAGAAAATGCACAATTACTTTTATGTGACATGTCAATAAGTAATTGAAAAAATATTTGAACCATTTGTATGAGGAGTGACCATACTCCATAAAAGTTGGAATTACAAAAACACAACTCACCCATTTTCCCCCAAAGCAGACATGTCAGATACATAAAGTTTGGGGATGTCATCGTGTTTCAAATAACGCGTCAAATGAAAATTATTTTTTGTTTCCCCCACTAGTCGGAGACAAGAATGCGTTTGCTGAGTAATGGGATTGTTGTTTCTGGTTAGTTACAGTCCAGACTTTTTGGAGGCAGAGGGGAGAGCGGTTACAGTCTGGAGAAGCAGGCATGAAGGCTCAATCAATAAATTTTATTAGTTTTTTACCCCTCCACACATACGTACATACTTATGCACACATACATACTTACATACTTTTCTTTTCCTTGTCGTATATAAAGTAGAATTTCAAGTTAACAACATTATTGCCATTTGTGTACATTACCTGATAAGGACTGCACTGTTCTGGGAGGGATGTTTGAGTGGTCTTTGTTTTTAAGAGCATCTATAGTATGTGAGAGTGCAAACAATGTTACATCCGGCAGAAAACCACAAAGCCAATTGCACTAAAAAAAGATACAAAAAACAAGAACATAGGGGTAAGGGCCAACCGGTTTCAGAGTGACTGGGATGCTGAAAGTCAATTGAAAACCTTTCTGTGCCATGTTTAACAAATGATGACGCACATAGCTGGCAGATATAATATTATCAAAAATGGGAAAGAATCTGACCAACCACACTATTAGTCGATATAAATGTTGTTTAGACTTTGGCTGTAGCTCAGTTAACCACAGGGGTTTTGCCACATGTTGCAAAATTGATGGGAATTGGTGGCACACAATGCTTTAGACACTGAAATCCATATTGCTCCCAATGAGAAAATCTAAGGCATGTTGAACAAAAACATCTGCCAAATTACTCTAGTATACATGGGGCAGAGGTATGTGGAAGGTTAAGAGGTTATATATTGGATAGTCAATAAAACAATGGCATGATAATCTAATGAATCCTTGATGGGTTTTGACCGCAAAAGAGTCTGAATATAATATAGCATTAATGGATTCTTAAAGTTGTCATGAAGAAACACTGTTGTGCCCACAGGCCATATTGCTAAGGACCACGGTCTCCGTGATCATGTATCGGTAAAAAGGGAGAAATTGATTTTAGCCATGCTAGCAGTATGGCTCTAAGGATGGCAGTCAGTTTGTCTTTCATTGGGTGATCCACCACTTTGGTTCAGAGTAACTATTGTGTTGATTGCATTTTAATTTTCAACGGATATTCATGGTCCCTAGAGGATAAATCCTACTACTTTGCTACATGTTCCTGTGTTGTCACTATGGGATTGACAGTTGTGGTTCAGAGGGAAATATTACATGGATTGCCCTACATTTAGCTACAGATATAACAGTTTACTAGAGGATACATTCTGATGGCTTTGGTGATCCCGTGACTTTTCCCTTAGCACCATCAGCAAGTCAAACGTTTTCACTTATCCTATGAAATATCTCAACATTTACATAATGGATTAGCAAACAATTATGTACAGATCTTCATTGTTTCCAGAATATGTAGGACTTTGATGATAACCTGAACTTTCCTCTACTGCCACGATCAGGTTGCAATTTTTCCTTCAGAGTGAAATACTTGGACAACAATGGGATGGATTGCCATGAAATATGGTACAGACATTAATGATTCCTAACGACTTTGGTAATCCCCTGACTTTTCCTCTAGTGCCACCATTAGTTTGATATTTTTGCTTTTACACTATTTAGATATCTCCACAACTATTTGAGGGATTGAAATTTGGTACAGTCACTGTCCCCAGAGTATTAACTGTAAAAAGAGTTATCCTGTCTTTTCATCTAGCACCATCACCAATTCAAAACATTCATTAATGCATGACAAAGCCAAAGTTACCTTACAGTACAAGGGACTGAACAGAAGCACACAAACATTGTTAGTGTTCCTTCAATAGATTTGATTGATTTATTCTTATTTAACACAATATGTTCATGGAAATGCACAATACATGTAATTAGGGTTAAACAATTTTTTAGGATAAAATACAAATAATGCCACTTATTGGTAAATTAATCCAAGCCCTTATAGCCAAAGACCAGGGGTGTCATTTATAAAACTGTGCGTAGGATCCTTACTAAAAGTGTACGTACGCCAAAAAAAATTCAGATTTATAAAACAGTGTGTACGCACACCTGTAAGCAATGTTCCCTTTATAAATCACAGATTACCCACAAGTGTGCGTACGTGGATCAGCCTCTTATCCCGCCCTGTACACGTCCATTTTTAACCATAAATAGTCAATGCAAAGCACCTCACGAATGCTGATCAGTATGTTAATGACCCTGGCAGTTGTTCTTTCATTGCCGAATCATGACGACTGGTGGGGGAAAAGCAAAAAACTTCTCAGACTCTCGGGAATTGCTACAAATTGAATTATAATTTTGGCCTGTTCTCGCAGTGTAGGGAAACCCTGATCTATAGGCTACCTATATTAATAATACCGTCCAAAACGGCAGCCATTACAGCACTCTGGGACAGCTCCGATATACCAGACCTAGATTTAACAGAATATTATATCCAAACAAGCCTTAGTGATAAAGTAGAAGATTATATATAATATTTATATAAAAAAAAGACTTAGCTGTCTGCCATTTCCCTCTGGAAACAGCTGGTTGCCCCCAGAGTGGCGAGGACCTGTATCTGGACCGGGATGGCACGGTTCCGGCACTTTGCCTTCTCTACTGGACCCAATTCAGTTCAAAGATCCAAGAGTACAGCTTTAGGGAATTTAAATCGGCATATTAGCCAGTCATCATCATGGTCCCTGAAGCCTCTTTCTCTCCTGTTTCTTCCATTGGGGGTTAGTCTTCCTGCAGGGCCAGCAGTGCCATCATGCATTATTATGCACCACAGTATTTATATGTTTACAACATTTTTTGATTGTTAACACCTTGCCAAAATCACAGCATCAACTAGTGGTATCCTAGCCTCGTGAGACCGTCCTGATGTCGCCAGCTCGAGTTTTCTACTCGCAGATCAGTCTGGCATCTTCAGATAGAGAAAATCTGGAGCCGTTCGCAAAACGACCGACCAATCAGCGTGGGTTTAGGTGTGACGCAACGAGAAGCGACTGTTAGTCTAAACAACATTGGCAGCTTTCACGGATGAGATGAGCTTAGCTAACGCGCAAGTTTTATCCAAATTAGAAAGTATTCCTTCATTGAAAGAAAAGCAGAAAACGGCACTGGAGGCTTTTCTCGAGGAATATATGTTTTTGCT
Source organism: Perca fluviatilis (assembly GCF_010015445.1). Lineage (NCBI taxonomy): Eukaryota > Metazoa > Chordata > Actinopteri > Perciformes > Percidae > Perca > Perca fluviatilis. The sequence goes on from NC_053125.1 coordinate 8,867,685, forward strand.
CTTCTCCCGACTGGTTTCGGCAAGAGTTTGATCTGATTGGTTGACTTGGCCCATCTATCACCAACATAGGTGGTGATAGACAGATGGTTCATCCAATCAGCTAACCAGTATTTTCGCCCCTTCCCAAAAGTTCTCCAACGGAAAGTTCCCAGATGGATATGCTGAGCAAATGCGAAGCAATCCATCTGGCGGAGTCAGGTTGGTGGTATCCTCCACTCTGAGATACAATTTGAAGACGAAAGTCTAATAGGAAAACACACTTTTCTTCATGCAGGTTTTGTCATTAACAGTATTAAAGTTTGGACCGATAACAAGGACAGTAAGTGTAACAATTGCGCGATAGCTTAACGGCTGTATTTCCAGATTTTGACATTTGATGATATGCACTTAATTTTAATTAAATTTTTTATTAGCATTTAAATGCTATCGTGTATTCCATGCAGTCGGGCCATCTCCTCCTCCTGCGCTCCGTAGCGGACAATATGACGGTGCCAATTAAACATTAATACCAAATTTTTATTTAAGATTTGAGTTGGATTTTACAAGGTGTTTATGGAACAATTATCACTCAGTACAAGCGCAAATAACACTGCTGGATTTCATCTTCATGACGATATGGAGTGAAGAAATGTGCGTGAGACATCAATACTTGAAAATATTAAGAGTAATCCTTATTCCCACATTTACTTTCTGCAGTCTGACTTCAGTTCACCACCTCACCATCTGCGTCGCCAATTCTCATTGGGCCTCATTCACCAATATCTTCCTAAATTTTCTCTTAAATATGTTCTTAAGAAGGTTCCTAAGAAAAGTCTACGTCGGATTCATGACGTGTTCTTAAACAGCAGATTTGTTCGCACCTGTGTTCTTAGGATTGATAAATCCACGTCTTCATAACTGAAAGCGCGTGCCAGTTGTTCCTAATTAGCATAAGAAAACGCCCCGCAAATTCCCATATAAGGACATGACACTTCCTGTGCACCTCCTGGGAGACAGGTTTTCGGAGATTGTCGGAGCCGCGGTGGAGGAAGTACTGAATCTCAGTACTTAAATAAAAGTACAAATAACCAGAGACATATTTACTTTAGTAAAAGTATAAGGTGTCCACTACCACAAACAAGGCCTGGCTTTTAAAATGTTCCTATCCTAATCAGCATAAAACGGAAATGTGTTGTTAGAATCATGGATGTATTTTATTTTCTGTAACCATGCAAGTAAGCAAATAAAGTGTGTGAAGCAGCGCAGATGGGGAGATGTGAAGAGGTCCAGCCAAATAAATAAGATATGAACGCGTCTTACGCAGCCTGGCGGAGGAGTAAACGACGCTGTGGTGAGAAATAGATATAGCAACTACGATTTAAAAACGGGAATAATAAAAACAAACGTTTTCATTTTCACTTTTACCGGAGGCTGTATTACCGAGGGTATTACCGGGCTCTGCAGCACCAGCCGGCTTGGATCAGCGGTGCCCCATATATACAGTATCTACGGCAACCAAACTTTACTGGTCAGACAAACGTGTGACGGTCAGGAAGACGTTTTGGCAGGGGGGGGGGAAACTGAAAACGGAACATTGTAGAAATGTAGTGGAGTAGAAAGTATAGATAATTGCTGCAAAATGTAACAAAGTAAAAGTCAAAAGTAAGCTATGCACTATTGAGTCTACTTAAGTAAAGTACAGATACGTGAAAAATGTACTTAAGTACAGTTGCGACGAATTTGTACTTTGTTACATTCTACCACTGCATTTTGGCCCTATAAATAGCGATCAATCACCAAATAACGCAGGATTTAATTAGTTTAATTGCTGATGTAAATTGCAGTGTTAGTGTTTTTTTTTTGCTTAATATGATTTTTTTTATATCAATACTATCATTGTAAACGACTGTAGAATTAAATAAAATGCAGTAACCAATCATTTGGAGCAAATTGTCATCACTCAAATGTGCGTAAGAGTGCTTTTCAGTGTTCGTAGATTTTGTTCTTAGCTAAGAACAAATCCAAGTTAAGAAAACATTAGTGAATGCCAGAATCTTCGTAAAAAGTGCGTAAGAAGGGTTTAAGAACACATTTCTTCGTAAGAACGGTTGGTGAATGAGGCCCATTGTCTCCAAAATGTGTGTACCCATGGGTCAGAGTTTGTGTGGAGGACCGCACATTCTCCTGTCAAGTTTGTTTTTTATAAATCACAACCTTTGCGTGGGAAGTGGCGTACGCACGTTTTCAGCCCTGTTCTCTGCGTACACTACGTTTATAAATGAGACCCCAGGTTGTTGTACAGTATTAATCAATCTGGCTTTCTAAATGAACTGACATCAACTTTCTTTGTTTGATGAATTATTCTCTAAAATGTCATCTGCAAATCAACAGGAGTGTTGGAGAAGGGCCAATTAACAACAGTTAACACAGTCTCATAGAACAACATAGATCATTTAAACTTCTCTTTCTACTAATAACTCTGTCCAACTTATCAGTCTTCTCTTCACTCTTTACATCCTGGACCAATAAAAGATGCACATATTTATCTAAAAATCTACATCTATGTATGTACATAATCAAAGAGATTATAAGAAGAATCTGCCATCTTACTCAGAACGTAGAAATAATGTCCAGTTCTACTGCTTGACACTGGAGTACACACATTCATCGTTGGTGTTGTTCCGCGGTCTTCTTGATCTGTTGGGCAGGTTGACACTTAAAGCAGCATAATGGAGGTTGTCTGCATCTTGGTAACCCTGGTAACAAAATATACATTAAAAAAATCACAAATTATTGTTCCTCACAAAAATTATGTCGACAACACAGTTAATTGTGATGCAATTCTTTTTTTAATGAAAAGGTGAAAACTGTACACACCTCTGCACTCGCTGTGGAGGGAGATGGAAATGTTGCGTGGTTGACTGGTTGTAGAACACAGAAAACATTTAATTTACAAGCTAAATTCAGTGAACACAATCTGCCAGATAGAAAAAGTACCAATTACCTGCAGTTTGGCAGCTGTTTCTTTTGTTCACCTTGTACATTAAGAAAGGCAGTAAAACACTCAGGATGGTGGTGAAAGCCAAAGCTGCACTCAAGAAATACACTAAAAGAGGAGAGTCCGCCTCATCTGTAGAGAGACAGACTTTCAGTATATTTACTGTTTTTATCCCACGTTCAGTTGGTAAGTTAAAATGACTAGTCAAGTCAATTTTATGCATATAGCCAAAATCAGAAATTTGCCTTAAAGGGTTTTACAATCACTACAACATACGACACCCTCCTCACAGCCTCGATTCAGATAGACAAAAACCTCCCCAAAGAAAAATCCTATAATGGGGAAATTACTTTCTACTTGTTACTACCCATCAGATTAGACAGCATATTCTAGAAAGTTCCTTACCCTCTAACTCCAGCTTGGTCCCGTTTCCAAACAGAATGTGTCCACATGAGGCAACAGCACAGTAGTAGGTCCCAGCATGAGAACGATTCAGACTCTTCATCGGCAGCTTGTAGACACAGGTGTGTGTTTGTGTGTTGGGTTTCCTCTCACACTGATCAGTCCTGCCTCCATGGGTGTAAATGAGTCCTGGCTGAGAATCTTCAGAGTTCTTGAACCAGTAAACACTGTGTTCTCCATCACAGGTCCCAGTGTGTACTGTACAGTCCAGAGTCACAGAGCCTCCTGGCTGGATGCTCTCAGATGCTGACTGATGGACCGTAGCTGGGACCTTCAAACCTGAACCTTCTACATCGACTAAGGTTCCCTCCAAAAATTTAACAATATATGTATATGTATCGCTACTTGCGCAGTAGTAAGTAGCCGAATCTGAAACACGCAAATCTGTGATCTTTAGGTGATTTTTACCATTTTCCATATCCAGTGTGAAGCGTGAATTGTTCTTGAATTCATCATGAAAAATATAATTTACATTATATTTATGATATGTAGAGATGAGCGTTGGTTTCTGTCCCAGAGTTTGTTTATACCAGTAAAGCATTACAGCGACTTCACCTTCATAGAAACATTGCAAAGTCAACTCGTCCCCAGTTTTAACTGACACAAATCGTGTCTCTTGATGAACAGTTGAGGATTTCGGACCGGTCGTCTGAGCTAAAGTGAAATGAGGGAAAAAGCAAATGTTGAGTTAATGTAATGTGACATACGTCAGTGTAATTACTAAACATCCCACAGTATAATATATAAAAGTTGGACTTTCAAAAATGGAACTTACCCATTTTCCCCAAGAACAAACAAGTGAGAAAGAGAGCAAACAATGGAGATGCCATCGTGTTGAAGTTGCTGTGTTGAATGACAGAATATCGTTGGTTTCTCCTCTCTTTAGAGACAAGAATGCGTTTGATTGGCTAAACCTGAAGTGACACTGTATAGGAAACATGGTCACATGCTCACAGCCACCTATGGTGGCAAGTTTGGTTTCCGAGAAAAGGTTCACATTTTTGAAAAATCAGCATGTCTTTTTCAGTAAACTGGAAAACCACTCTGGTGCATTATTCATTCATTATTATCATTTGTAACTGTAACAACCTGGAAATGCGAGATAGAAATGCTCATCCAGACAACAATGTTTTCTCTCCAGTAGCTCCACCGAGAATTGTTGTATTTTAAAATAAAATAAATGCAAAAAGATATTTGAATGCACAATTACTCGCTTTCAGGTGAACATTAACAAAAATAGTATAAACAAAAGCTTACATATACACTCTTAAATATACTTTAAACAAACAAAACATTATTTAAACATTCATTTCTCTGTAAAGTCTTTCTTACTTACAATGAGTAGTTTCCAAAAATAACAACACAATATATGCTCATTTTTTCTACAAACATCCATTTAAATGTTCAGGCTCTGTGTGCGCCAGTAGGTTAGAGTATGTGCATGCATACACCACGTGTACCTTTCATGTCCCACCCGTGCCAATCTGTAATGGCCGCAAGGAGTCACTTTAGACTGCTAATATTTAAAGGAACACGCCGACTTATTGGGACTTCAGCTTGTTCACCGTATTCCCCAGAGTTAGACGAGTCCATACATACCCTTCTCATCTCCGTGCGTGTTGTAACTCTGTCCGACGGCTCCACCGCTAGCTAAGCCTAGCACAGATCCTGGAGGTAACCGGTTTCAACTAGCCTACTGCTTCGAATAAGTGACAAAATAACGCCAACATGTTCCTATTTACATGTTGTGATTTGTATAGTCACAGCGTGTACAAATAACGTGACATGAGACACAGCCATCTTCTAACTGTATACATACTGGGAACTATATTCTCAGAAAGGCGAAGCATTGCCACTCTCTGTTCAGGGCTGCTGAGGTGCTGCAAGCATATCACTCCACCCAAGTAGAAGACGTAGCACTAATTCGCCTTTCTGAGAATATAGTTCCCAGTTTGTATATGGTTAGAAGATGGCTATGTCTAATGTGACGTTATTTGTACAACCTGTTGGCTAGTTGGAACCGGTTACCTTCAGGATCTGTGCTAGGCTAAGCCAGCGGTGGAGCCGTCAGACAGAGTTGCAACATGCACGGAGATGAGAAGGGTATATATGGACTAGTCTAACTCTGGGGGATGCGGTGAATAAGTCCCAATAAGTCGGCCTGTTCCTTTAACTAAGCACTTAACATGAATATACAGCTTCTAACACATTTGAAACAAAACCAAAATGCACAAAGAATTTCACTAACCTATTTCCTACTGTTTAAATGTGCTCTAAGCAATGTCACACGTTTTTTAGGCTACAACATTTTTTGTCCCATACAGCAAACATCTCCTCACTATCTGCTAGCTGCCTGTCCCCTGAACACACTGTAAAAATATGTGGTCTCTGTAGACAGCCCAGGCTCCACAAATGGCAACAAAAACAAACTGTGTCAACCTGCACCACCAAACATAACAAACAGTGTTCCAGCCAATAACCGACAAGAAGGATTTGGGAGTTGGGGGGGTTAGTGAGCGGAAGGGAGGGGGAGGGAACGGGTTGAGGAGGAGGGAGGGGTTACTCTCCGGTAGCTCCTCCGAGAATGAGGCATCACGCTGAGAGCTCCCGCTTCCGACCTTGCAGATATAAATAATCACGGATCAGTTTTTTCAAAAAGGTTAAACTAACAGATCACAGATCCGAAATCTTTAACAGGTATAACCTACATATACAAATGTTCTCAAACAGTATTTACTGTTAAACATTTTAGAAACATGTTTTACCTTCTTGAAAGGGCGAACAGTTTAACAAGCTTTTAATAGATGTGTTTACATTTACTTTTATGAATTTACTTTACTCATGAATTGAAGTATGATCTCTTTGATCTTTGACTCAACAATTTCAAAACTTTCAGAAATTTTATATATATATATATATATATATATATGTATATGTATATGTATATATATATATATATATATATATATATATATTATGTATGTATGTATATATGTATGTATGTATGTATGTATGTATGTATGTATGTATGTATGTATGTATGTATGTATGTATGTATGTATGTATGTATGTATGTATGTATGTATGTATGTATGTATGTATGTGTCAGGGTCCCACCGGCTCCAGCACACACTCCTCCTACTGATCCATACTCCTCGTCTCTCATGCAGCTCAGTCGCTCCCAGTCCCCTCAGTACTGATTACACACACCTGCACCTCATCAAGCCTCATCCTCAGTTCACCACCTGCAGCTAATCAACAACCACCTACATAAGCAGCACATCCACACACACTCATTGTCTAGTCTCATGTCTACATGACACTCTCGACATCACGCTGCCTACTCTCTCAAGTTTGCCTTACCAGTGCTTCGTCTCCCTGTTGGCTGCCTGCAGATCTAAACCTGCCTGCTCAGCTACCAGATTCCTGCCTGTTGCTTCCTGCTCGTTGTTGGATCATTGTAAATAAAGATCTGCTCATCACTCCAGTCTGTCTCCTGGTCGTTTGTGACAGAAGACTAGACCAAGATGCAAGATCCAACAGAACCCGCGGGGAATCCTGTTCCGATCCATTCACGGAGCCCGTTACAGGCGGTTCGTCAATCTCTCCTGCCCTCTCGCCTGCTATTCCGCCCACCGTGCCTGACGATCTCCTGCGCTCTGCACAGAGACATTTGCTTCCGCAAACACCGGCTTCTCCGGCTACAGCTGCCGCCGCCGCGAGTCCCATCGCCCGACCAGCGACATTCACTGGAGAGGCGGATGGTACAGTGGATTTCTGCTCCAGGTGTCTGTATTTTCAGATGCAAGCCCACCTGTTCAACAACGACACGGCCCGAGTGGCCTTTGTGATCTCCCTGCTGTCAGGGCGTGCTCTCCAGTGGGCCCAGTCATTATGGAACTCTAACTCCGGTTGGTTACATCTTTGTCAGCTTTCATTCAACACTTCACGGAAGTTTTCGGGCAGGTGGCGGCTGACCTTACTGTGCATGATCAACTTTACCGCCAGGGAGGCTCGTCTGTGAGTACATATGCTCTCCAGTTTCGTACTCTAGCGGCTGCTAGTGGTTGGAACGAGACAGCCCTCATAACGGCATTCAGACATGGTCTCCACCCAGATGTTCGTCAGCTAGTGGTGGTGTATGATGACACCATGGGACTGGAAAACCTCATACAAAGACTGTATCGTTTGGCTCAACGCTTGTCTGCCTGTGAACCCTCTGCCACGGCTGTTTCCTCTCCTCCTTCGTGTCACCTAGCGTGTTCCAGCTACTGAACCTATGCAAGTCGATTCGACTGCCGCCTGTCACCTGCTGAGCGGCCAGCGCCGCCTAGGGCTCAGGCTCTGCCTGTACTGTGGAGGGGACAAGCACTTCATCAGAGACTGCCCTATTCGTCCCCAGCGCCCAGCGGTGAGTGTCGTCCAACTACCCCCTAGAATCGAGACTCTGATTCGCACTCCTGTACAAGTATTAACTACCCGTCTCTGTGTCACAGCGCATGCCCTCATCGACTCAGGCTCAGCGGGGAATTTCATCTCCATTCCCCTCCTCCAGACGTTAGGGGTCAACAGACGTCGGATTCCGCAGGATTTGGAAGTACACACCATCCAAGGCAAGCCGCTAGGAAAGGGTCGGATTCGCCATGTTTCCCCTACACTGACGCTCCGGGTAGGCAGTTTGCACTCAGAAAGACTCACCTTCATGGTACTGGAAGACTCCACAGCCGAAATCATCCTGGGAAGACCATGGCTAGTACAGCATCAACCTATCATCGACTGGACGACTGGAGAGGTTCTACGATGGGGAGAGGACTGTATTCATGCATGCGTCACACCGCTCCAGAAGTCATCACCTCCCAAACCTCCTTCTACATCCACAAGCAATGAACCCCGGTTTCCCGTCTGTTCCACTACTATCGAGAGCCCCGACGTTCTTCATCAAGTGGACCTTCCCGTTGTTTACAAGGACTTTGAGGACGTGTTTAGTAAACAACTGGCTACGAAGCTGCCTCCACATCGACCCTGGGACTGTGCTGTTGACCTGAACCCCGGAGCCATCATCCCTAAGGGACGGGTCTATCCCCTCTCAATCCCAGAACAGAAAGCCATGGAGGAATATGTGAAGGAGGCCCTACAGCAACAGTTCATCCGCCCATCCACCTCTCCTGCCGCTTCCAGTTTCTTTTTTGTGGCCAAAAAGGATGGAGGTTTAAGACCATGCATTGACTATAGATCCCTTAACTCCCAAACCATAAAGTTCAGATATCCTCTTCCTCTGGTTCCGCGGGCCCTGGAGCAGCTGCGGGAGGCCCGCATCTTCACTAAGTTGGATTTAAACAGAGCGCCTACAACCTGATCCGCATCCGTCGAGGCGGACGAATGGAAGACAGCCTTTGTCACTCCCTCTGGACACTACGAGTATCAGGTCATGCCTTTCGGACTGGCTAATGCTCCTGCTGTATTCCAGGGATTCATGAACGAGGTTCTCCGGGAATTCCTCAACCGCTTTGTCGTGGTCTACATTGATGACATCCTCATCTATTCCTCTTCACTCTCTGAACACCAACTACACGTCCGTCAAGTGCTGAAGAAGCTCAGAGAGAACGACCTGTATCTGAAGCTGGAGAAATGTGAGTTCCACACCCCATCTGTGCAGTTTCTGGGTTACGTCATCAACCACCACGGAGTCCAGATGGACCAAAAGAAAGTGGACACCATTCGTCATTGGCCTCTTCCCTCCACCATCAAGGACCTCCAGCGGTTTCTGGGATTTGCCAACTTTTATAGACGCTTCATCCTCGGCTACAGTACCATCAGTGCTCCTCTGACATCGGCCCTCAAAGGGCAGCCCAAGTCCCTGTCCCTGACTCAGGAGGCCATCACTGCCTTTGCTCGTCTCAAGGATGCCTTCATAACCGCTCCCATCCTGGCTCATCCTAACCCGGACCTGCCCTTTGTTGTTGAGGTTGATGCGTCCTCCACTGGGGCAGGAGCAGTACTGTCGCAGCGGCAAGGAACACCTCCCAGACTCCATCCCTGTGCTTTCTTCTCCAAGAAGCTTTCTACTGCCGAACAGAATTACGACATCGGAAACCGGGAACTACTAGCCATCAAACTGGCCCTTGAGGAGTGGAGACATTGGTTAGAGGGAGCTAATCACCAGTTCGAGGTTATAACAGATCATCGCAACCTGGAATACATCAGAGAGGCAAGACGATTGAACCCGCCAGGGCCCGTTGGGCTCTCTTCTTCACTCGCTTTCACTTCCACATCACCTATAGACCAGGCAGCAAGAATGGCAAGGCTGATGCCCTCTCTCGTCTCCATCAATCAGCTGTTGAGGATCTCCAACCTGAACCCATCACACCCCCGCCCTGATCGTCAATCCTATTGTCTGGGATATCGACGAGCAGATCAC